>NC_134484.1:136673925-136923925 GCF_040206685.1 Ascaphus truei | reverse complement strand
CCAGTGCCCTCTGTTCCCCGCTGTTGGCGGCCCAGGATCCAGGGGGGGGCAAGCGCCCCCCCTTGCCCCCCCCTGCGGACGCCCATGGATGCACACGCACTGAAGCGAAAGCAGATACCGTAGAACTAACCATCTAGACTCTAGGTCAAACCTACAGTGCTACCAGGCATCCAATAGGAACACACGGGGAACCACCACCACAGTGGCTGTTAACTCCACCACTGCTGGAATATACTAACCGGCACCAATATACAGCACCCGCCTATACTCAGTACGTACCTGTGTCTATATGGAAGTGATACTTACCCAGCCAGCCACACTGAACGGCTAAGCACGTGAACAAACTGTTGCTAGAGGAACGGTGGACGACAACTGTGGTCCCAGTTGTGAGACCACACAAAACAATTGGAGCATAGATACACAACAGCGATTAACTAGACACTTAGTGCAATACATCTCAGCACCACCAGGTGTCACCTCTGTTTGAGAGACACAAATCTCAAGACTATACTGGTATACTTCAGATATATGTTAATACTTAAGACAGTGTATCAACACCATTTATACTAAATATCCTCATCTGCTGAATGGGCCCAAAGTAGCTTCTTTGGACTCATTGTTGTGACATTAGTGTCTTTTAACATAGTAAATATTAACTCGTATACATTTGCTATTTTTATTGCACCATCACGTATTTAAATAAAATTTTCTATTATACACGTTATATCTAACCTGACCACATTTATTCTATAAAGGTATGTGGTGCGCCTGCAAAGGGATTCTCTCTCTGTGTATCTCTGTAGATACACCTGTCATATGTCTATGATTTACTCCCTAGGCAGCACGCCCTTTTCAAACTAGGGGTTCTTGAGCGAGGTTTCCATCTATACTGTAGCTACCTTATCATAGAGACAACCTCATAATCTCAAGAAAATGATGGTGAGGAGTAAAGTGTTCAACAGTACAACTGAATTCGGGACAAGACCATGCCAGGATGCAAGATGCAAAACCTTTGCAATGCTCGATACAGCAGGCACAATACAAAACCACACAGGAATCTGGAATACAAAATCAGGGTAAGGTTCACCTGTTCCTCCAGCAATGTTGTGTACCTCATCATGTGCATGAAATGCCCAGGGGGCTGCTACTACATAGGTGAGACGGGACAGGGGCTAAACAAGAGAATGAATCTGCATCCCCACAGCATCACACGTGGATCAAGAAACAGTCCTGTCAGCGAACATTTCTCTAACTCTGGCCATAAGATGAATGATCTGAAGGTGGCCATACTTAAAGGTCATCTTAGAACACCGAAAGAGAGACTGTTGCATGAATACAAATTTATGGAACTGTTCAGGACACTAGCGTGGCCTAAACCGAGACCGCTTCATGCATCACTACTCTGACAAACGAGAACTCTCTTCCCATGAGTGCTAAAGGTCATGTCTATACATACTGCGCTATATGATTGCACACACAGCAGTCTCTTACACATACATATGTACAGTGTAATTTTATCCTTATATACCAATAGGGACCACATAGTATATACACACATTAATAGTAATGCATCACTAGGCATGACCAAAACATTGATCACCCCTAAATTATTTTGCATTGGAGAAGTACTGGTTCTATCTTTAGTCATTTATATTGCATTATTTTATTGTGGGAATCTGCAGTGCTACCAGTGTCTGTGTTATTATCTGGGTCTATGTATGTGAAGGTAGATGCAAGAAGAGTAGAGCACCATCAGAAACTGCAGTCAGGAGGGGATCCAAATAATCAAAAAATCTTTATTGGAGTAAAATTTGCACAGGAAAAACACCTCCTAAGCGTTTTGAACAGTAGTTCTTTATCAAGGAGTCCTTGTTAAAGAACTACTGTTCGAAACGCGAAGGAGGTATTTTTCCTGTGCGAATTTTACTGCAATAAAGATTTTTGGATTATTTGGATCCCCTCCTGACTCTAGTTTCTGACGGTGCACTACTCTTCTCGCATCTACCTTGGAACTTATGTAACGGATCGGGGGATTCGCTCTTCCCAGCGTGTCCCCGTCACCTTGGTTCCTCCAGCTAACCCACCCCTTTCCTTGCCTTCCCGATTTCTGCCTCATTCCCTCGCGGCACGGTCACGCTCTGGTTCGCGGTCTGCGCGCATGCGCGGTCCCCTCACTGTGCGCGCACGTTCCCGGTCCCTGGTCTCCCGTCATGGGACTCACGCCCCTCGGTGTACTTCTGTCTCCCTACCTGGTTCCTCCGCTCCTTCCCCCTCGCATACTCTCCAGCCGTGCACCTCTTCCGCGATCCCTCCTCCATGCTCTAGTACTCGCGCGTCGTGCGCACATGACTTTGTTACAGAAGGCGCGCACACCCGCTCTTCTTACCAACCCTCCCTAGGTACTGGCTCCGCCCCCCGGGAGCCTGCAGGCTATTACCCTAGAATACCTCCCTGTCTCCTCCCCTGCTCTCTCTCACCTATCCCTGCAAGCTCCCAGACAAACCCCTGCTCCACCCCTTCCTGCTATTTGTCCTCCCTCCTTTATAACCCCAGTCTGCCGTCTCCTTCCTCGCTCTGCATAGCTTTCCTGTAGCTCCTGTGTGTGCAGTGTCTATGCCCAGCTCCCTTATCTGTTTCAGCTCTGGTTCCTGTCCCTGCCCCTGTTTGGATTCCCTTGGTTTGAACTTAAGCTCTGCTTTGGACTTTGACTACGCTGCCTTCTCCTGCCCTTGAACTCTGGCTTTCGGACATCACTACGCTGCTCTCTCCAATCCCTGGACTCTGGCTCTTGGACAATACTTTCTGACCTCTGGCGCCCTGGACTCAGCAAGTATAACGTTAACCCTTACTCACCAGGCCCGGCAACGCTACTACCACACTCAGGGCATGCCCTCACTGCTGTGGGTGCGTGTTATACCCTTACCCACCTCAGTACTGGGGACTGGCCAGGTCTGTGGGCATAGGTATACACAGGGGGCACGTCGCTACAGGTCTGTGGGCATACAGGCGTTACATTATGCAGAGCCCAACAAATGCAGACCCCCCTGAGGTGGGCCAAGGTGTTACCATGGAACACTGGCAATTTCTAAGCAATCAACTCACTGATGTCACTGAGAAACTTTCTACCTTATCTCTCCGGGAATCTCCTGTGACACCACCTACCCCGGTTCTAATACCCCCAAGAAACCCGGGACCACATATTCCACCCCCCAATCGGTATGACAGGGACCCGATCGCTTGTCGAGGATTCCTGAATCAGTGTGAGGTCCAATTCGAAATGTCCCCATCCCACTTCCCTACCGGTCGCTCCAAGATGGCCTACGTCTATGCCCTACTCACTGGCGATGCCCTCGTTTGGGCTTGTCCCCTCTGGGAACACCGAACAGACCTAACCCAAGATTATCTCAAATTCCTGCATGAGTTCCAACAAGTTTTTGATACATCGGCGCGCAGGGAGACTGCTGCTTTCTCTTTATTTCATCTCTCCCAGGCTCGTAGGTCAGCTGCAAGATACGCGGTGGAGTTCCGCACCATCGCCGCAGAGACCCAGTGGAACGATGAAGCTCTCGCTGCGGCATACTGGCATGGTTTGTCCGAATCTCTCAAGGATGACCTTGCAGCTCACGCCTGGCCTTTATCCCTCGAGGAACTCATCACCCTCAGTATCCGGATGGATCAGAGCATTCAAGAACGACGCCACAAGCGTCACCGCTCTCGTTCTCTCTCATCCTTGCCTATTTCTCTTAGGTATCCTCTACTGCCCTTTCCTGCGTTGGACGCTCCCGAACTGATGCAAATTGGTAGCCAACAGCATCAGGCCGCTGAGAAAGCACGACGTCGGGAGAAGGGTCTCTGCTGTTACTGTGGCTGCCCAGAACACCAACTTTGCCAATGCTGCTTGAAACCGGGAAACAGGAATGCCCTGTAAAGGTAGAGGGGCTTCTACTGGGTACTATCTCTCCTTCCCCTCTCTCCCCAAGGAACTACCGAAGAAGATATTCCTCCCCATAACCCTTGTGGGTCCTGATCTCCAAATAGAAGTTGAAGCATTCATCGACTCCGGGTCTGGTGGCAACATTCTTGATCACGCCTTCGCTTGCAACAACCAAATTCCGCTAGTCAAGAAGAAGTCATCCATCGGTCTCGAGGCCATTGACGTTTGACCGCTTCAACCAGCATTCATCATTTGGGAATCCATTCCACTTACCCTGACCACCACGGACGGTCATACCGAGGTAATGGTCTTCGATGTTTTCCATTCCCCTACTGTCCAGGTTATTCTGGGTTTGCCGTGGCTGCAGCTTCATAATCCGTGTATCGATTGGACCAATGTTTTGCTGATCCAATGGGCTGACTCCCCAGAAAAGACAGTTCCTCCTCCTGTTGCTTTGCTAGCTGGCCTCGACTCCGCCTCTTCTTCTCACTCTGCTTTGCCAAAGGTATACCATGAATACTTAGATGTCTTCAATAAGACTCATGCAAATGGAAAAAATAGGGTAACCCTAATTATCGAGGCCACTACCAGGCACTATGGAGTGTGTTTAGGAAAGAAGGTTTGACGCCGGTATATAGGTGATGCAGGTAATAAGGCAATATACTAACAAGGGGAGTGGGGTACTGGAAAACCGGTTAGAGGTACAAGGGGACACCTCCCAAGGGGGCGCCCCCCAAGTAAATCACGGCCCGGCTACCAATATATCCTCACCTGTCTCCCCTGTGTATCGCGTGGAGGTCCCTTGAATGCCGTTCCTGTTTGCGGCTGCAAGCTTGATCCTGGAGGTCCCTTGAAAGCCATTCCTGTTTGCGGCTGCAAGCTTGATCCTGGAGGCTCTGTGTGCTGGGATTCTGCTTGCTGGCGTCTGCGTGCCCCAACCAAACTTTTTCTTTCTTTCTTTGAAAAAGTCCTGGCTTGGACGAAACGCGTAAGAGTGTTCATGCTGTTGTACATTGCTGGTTACTAATAAACTTTTTTATATTCATACAACTGGCTGAGTGAAGGTGCTGTGAACCTCTGAAGCAATCTCCATCTTTTTTCAATAAGACTCAGGCCGAAGTGCTACCTCCTTATTGCCTTTATGACTGTCCCATTGATTTAATTCCCGGAACCATTCTTCCCAAATCTAAATCTTATCCCTTATCAGTGCCAGAGACGGAAGAGATGACAGAATACATCCAGGAGAATCTTAAGAAAGGGTTAATCCGGAATTCTACCTCCTCCGCCGGGGCATACTTCTTCTTCGTGAAGAAGAAGGATGGCTCTTTAAGACCCTGTATCGACTTTCGTGGATTAAACAAATTTACGGTAAAAAAACGGTACCCCCTTCCTCTGATTTCAGAACTTTTCGACCGTTTACAAGGAGCCTCCATTTTCTCCAAACTCAATTTGAGAGGAGCCTACAATCTTATTCGTATAAAAGAAGGGGACGAATGGAAAACCGCGTTTAACACATGTTCGGGAAATTACGAGTACTTAGTAATGCCGTTCGGCCTTTGCAATGCCCATGTCGTTTTCCAAGAATTCATGAATGATATCTTCCGGGACATGTTGGGTACGTTCGTCATTGTATATTTGGACGACATCCTCATTTTCTCCAAAAGCTTGGGGGAGCACATTCACCATACCAAGTTGGTTCTCTCTCAGCTTCATGCTAATCGCCTCTACGCGAAAATGGAGAAATGTCTGTTCCATCAATCTTCCACAGCCTTCTTGGGCTATATAATTTCTGACAAAGGTTTTACCATGGACCCCGAGAAATTGAAGTCTGTACTCGATTGGCCATTACCGAACTCTCTCAAGGCCGTGCAGCGCTTCCTTGGCTTTGCCAATTACTATCGGAAATTCATCCGCAACTTCTCTACTATTGCTCTACCAATCACTGCCCTCACCAAAAAAGGTGCCGATCCTACTGTTTGGTCCCCTGAAGCCATCGAGGCCTTCGACGTTCTCAAACTGGCCTTTGTGTCCGCTCCTATCCTTCGGCATCTGGATACCTTTCACTCTGGAAGTAGACACCTCGGATGTGAGAGCCGGCACAGTGCTTTATCAGAGATCCTCCCCTCAGGAAAAACTCCATCCGTGTGGATTCTTTCCAGGAAATTTTCTTCGGGAACCGCGAGCTGCTGGCCATCAAATTGGCCCTCCAAGAATGGAGACATCTCCTCGAAGGTACCAAAGAGCCAGTAGCCATCCTCACCGATCACAAAAACTTATTGTACATCGAGGGGGCTCGTTGTTTGGGATCCCGTCAAGCTCGTTGGGCTTTGTTCTTTTCTAGGTTCAATTACACAATTTCTTATATTCCGGGCACCAAGAATATCAAGGCCGACGCTTTATCTCGTCAGTTCTCCACCGAGAAGAATCTAACGAATCATCTGAGTCGATTCTTCCTGCTAAGTGTATTATTGCCGCCAACAATTTTGATATCTTGGACGAAATCAATAAAGCCCAGGCTCATATTTCTAGGAGATTTAAGGTGCCAGAGGGACGGTTGTACGCTGCCCCGCGTTTTCGCCACAAAATTCTTCTATGGGGACATTCGTCTAGAGCTGCTGGTCATCCAGGCTACAAGAGAACTGTAGATCTTATTAAACAGACCTTTTGGTGGCCTAAAATGAATAAGGACATTTTCGAGTTCACCAGAGCTTGTCCGGTCTGTGTCCAGAGCAAATCTGCCCGACACAAACCTTCTGGTCTCCTCTTGCCTCTTCCTATTCCGGAACAACCTTGGAAACATATCTCCATGGATTTTATTGTGGAGCTTCCCAATTCTAAAGGGATGAATACAATCCTTGTGGTAGTAGATAGGTTTTCCAAGCATACACACTTTATACCCCTCAAGGGTCTTCCTAATTCAGCTACTTTAGCCAACGTGTTTTCCAAGGAAATTTTCAGATTACACGGTGTACCTATTTCCATTGTTTCTGACAGAGGTACTCAATTCATCTCTAAGTTCTGGCGAGCTTTTTCTCAAAGACTTGACCTCCCACCTTGAGAAAGCGCCATCCCCGAGCGCGAAACGTACGTTGGGATGACGTCATCGCGTTGACGTCGTGGAGGTGTTTTGGGTCAGATCATTCTGATGTAGTGGAGAGCGGGTTGTTTTGGTTTGTTGTGCTGTATGTATTTGTTTTGCCACGTCTGACTGCTCATCTGAGTGTTTCCAGCGTGCAACCCGCAGTTTGGATGCACGGTCGTAGTGTCCGTTTATATATCATTACTTACCTATCACGATCATTGATATCATTAGACTGCGATACAAACATCTTGCCTCACCATCGCACCCCACCCAGATAGAGGAGGCTCTATTAAGAGATTGGTGGGCATTTATATGGTAAGCAGGTGTACTTACCTGCCCTGTGATATATCTACAGTATATAGATTTACATATTGTCACTCCACATCAGATCTAGTTACCTACCAAGGGAATATATACCCCTTCTTGGTGTCACCCACACTTTGCGATTAAATTGTTTTAAAATTAGTATTTGAGCATTTATCACCAATTACGCGTCGTTATTTTGTTTATCATTAAAATTTTATATTTTTGGCCATTATAGGCTTTATTGGTAACTGTCCTCCCACAGTGCTGGGAGCGGCTACTTACCTGTACCTCTTGCAGCCTATATTCAACAATTGTTGGGGGGTATTTGAACCCCTATTACATTTATCAGCCTTGCTGTGCAGTCAATAGGGATCTTGCAGGAGACTCCATTGTCTCCATATATGTTTATCATACAAGGACAGCAAGTATTTGAATTCCAATCCTTACTCGATTCTCGTTGGTCCAGGGGCAGACTCCAGTTCCTCGTACACTGGAAGGGATACGGTCCGTAGGAACGCTCCTGGATACCATCTCATCACGTTCATGCCCCAGCACTCCTCAGACAGTTCCGTCGGAAGTTTCCTCATAAACCTTGGGAAGATCGTCCGGAGTCCGATCCTCAAGGGTGGGATAATGTAATGGATCGGGGGACTCGCTCTTCCGAGCGTGTCCCCGTCACCTTGGTTCCTCCGGCTAACCCACCCCTTTCCTTGCCTTCCCGATTTCTGCCTCATTCCCTCGCGGCGCGGTCACGCTCCGGTTCGCGGTCTGCGCGCATGCGCGGTATCCTCACTGTGCGTGCGTGTTCCCGATCCCAGGTCTCCCGTCAGGTTACTCACGCCCCTCGGCGTACTTCCGTCTCCCTACCTGGTTCCTCCGCTCCTTCCCCCTCTCATACGCTCCAGCCGTGCACCTCCTCCGCGATCCCTCCTCCACGCTCTGGTACTCGTGCGTCGCGCGCGCGTGACTGTGTTACAGAAGACGCGCGCACCCGCTCTTCTTACCAACCCTCCCTAGGTACTGGCTCCGCCCCCCGGAGCCTGCAGGCTATTACCCTATATTACCTCCCCTGTCTCCTCCCCTGCTCTCTCACCTATCCCTGCAAGCTCCCAGACAAACCCCTGCTCCACCCCTTCCTGCTAGTTGTCCTTTATAACCCCAGTCTGCCCTCTCCTTCCTTGCTCTGCATAGCTTTTCTGTAGCTCCTATATGTGCAGTGTTTATGCCCAGCTCCCTTATCTGTTTCAGCTCTGGTTCCTGTCCCTGCCCCTGTTTGGATTCCCTTGGTTTGAACTTGAACTCTGCTTTGGACTTTGACTACGCTGCCTTCTCCTGCCCTTGAACTCTGGCTTTCGGACATCACTACGCTGCTCTCTCCAATCCCTGGACTCTGGCTCTTGGACAATACCTTCCGACCTCTGGTGCCCTGGACTCAGCAAGTATAACGTTAACCCTTACTCACCAGGCCCGGTAACGCTACTACCACACTCCGGGCACGCCCTCACTGCTGTGGGTGCGTGTTATACCCTTACCCAACTTAGTACTGGGGACTGGCCAGGTCTGCGGGCATACAGGCGTTACAACTTACCAGCAGCAGCACGTCATCCATACAAGGAGGTGTCCATGAGTCTATTTGCCTTTATGCTGTATTATTGCCCCCAATTAAAATGATTGTGGTGAGTTTTCTCATACACTTTCGGTTTTCAGGGATTCATGGCTTTATTCTGCCTCATGGACTAACTCACATTTATGATATACACCTACCTGTGTTTTGGGATTGATTATTCATTCTACAGCTGGGTATTCTGAGCATTCCAGCAACTTACTCTGTTACTATGTATGTGAAGGCCTATTTTTGTGTGAAATGTAAGACATTTGTTAGTCAAATTTCTAATTTTTGACTAATAACTATTGGCGCTATATTTTGATAGGAAAACATATGAGCAAATATATTGAATACGTTTTGTCCCATTATCAAACAGATGTAGCACAATACTGAAGTGTAGCCCTGTTTCCCCTAAACACAGGAAGACTACTAATGCTGTGTGTAACCTGTTGGCTCTCAGGGCCTGAGCCTCTGCCACGGAGAGGTTGGGGCGATATGTATATGTTACTCCTTACCAGATGCAGCTCCTCCACCTGCGATGGCTCCCAGCAGAGCGGGAGTTGTTCCTCGCAGGACACCAATATAATGATACACACGATATATATAATAACAAATATATTTACTAACGATAGTCATCAACCTTATATGCATACACTTTACATACTCCTCCCACTAGAGACATAACTAGCCAAAGCGTCTCGCAGGACGCGACCTTCCACCGTGTTCCCCACACCGTGCCCAATGTCCCACACCCAAACCCCAAGTGTGTGGTGACCGCACGGCTACTAGAGTGAGAATGTTATAGTTGGTGCACTTTGGTGTAGGGTTACCTGTCAAGCGCTCCTGCACTCGGACCAGCAGACAATAATTCACAAATGATCCGCAGACGCGATGCTTTCCGCGACGTCCCTCTGGGGCAATCCCACCCGGGTAGATATGGCAGTCTCTGAAGAGGTTTGGTCCCAAATCTCTGATAAGGAACTGCAGCGAACACTGTGTCCCTGACTTGCAAACTACTAGCTACTTGCCTCTCTACACACACAGCTCCTACCTCTTCCCCTTCCTGGTCTTGACTGACTAAACGTGCTCCCCTGCACAACCTCCTATCTCCTTCCTGTAGAGCCCCTATCGCTTATTGGCTTCCTGGCATTATGTGTCTCCCTAGCGCTCATGGGACTTGTAGTCCCCTGCTCTAGCCCTCCTCCCATTGGTCCGGGCTTTACGCGCTACCATAGCCACTTCCTGCGCATGCGCTACTTCTCCTCAAGTGCCGTCGCCTACCAGACTCACTGCGCATGCGCGAATACCAACATGGCGATGCCATGAGTGTTTAGGCCGCCGCGGAGCCTCCTATACACCGGAGCGCTCCTGGCACGCTCTGCAACTCTGTCTAACTCTCCCACTACAGCGGAGGTGAGGACAAACCTGGGGGACCTGGCTACAGAAGTCATGGGCATAGTGCAGCAGCTACTTATCCCATCTGCTCTACCTTCTCCTTCTATCCTACTTCTTAAGCTTTTCTTTGGATTCCTACTGCTCACATAATTAAACGTTATTGACTAGGAACAATTTAATTGGAGGACTGAGGAATAGGACGCAGTATGAGTTTGTCAACATAAATATTTATCTTGTCCAAATCTAATATGCACTTCTAACATGACAGCAAAATATAGATTCTTTTACATCTAGAATAAGGTTTAAAGGACCATCATAATATTATTTAATTGATGTGGATAGTAGGTGCTTTGCATTTACCACAAGTCTCCTCTTCAGATGTTACTTATTCATCTATGAATCACAGAGATTCACATAAGCGCTGATGTGAGGTATCTTGCCCTGATCCCGCATTTACGGCCATTGGTTAGATTTCCAGTTAACGCTGGATCAAGGTGATATACCCAGCGACAGTGCTAAGTGAATCTTCCCCAAATCTTTAAAGAACTGTAGCATTATACCTATCACTACATGTACCTGTAACTTAATGTGAATTTCTATGTGACAAAACTGTAAATACTGTATGCCCTTTGAGTTGCAATCTCCAAAACTGTGTGGTACCATATAATATTCATGCTTTTTACATTCAGAATATAAATATGCAATTATTTTGTATACCATGTCAATAAGTCTTTTAACATATAAAATTGCTACACAAAGCTCAACATTTTCAGCAAATAAATGTGCATGCACTTAGTTTACATTTACTGTACATTGAAGATTGGTGTAGTGTGTGTGTGTTTGTGTGTTTGTATATGTGTTATCTCCCTTGTAAATCCTAGATGAGATCCACAGAGTAGAAAGATAAAAATCATTGCCCTTCATGTAATATCACAGAACAGTAAGTGTTACTAGTACTTCATGGCATTGGTTATTGTATTGTGAACCTACTCACTTACATACTGTACAGTAGCCATGACCCTAAAATGTTTGAAGATAAAACAGTGACGCAAGTGAAATAAAGAAGACAAAGCAATATGTTTCTTATATGCTTTAAAGAAGTTGTCATCCCACTTAATTAAGTCTTGGGGGTTTTATAATCTGTGAGGATATTTGTTTAATTTTGTGCAGCTGTCTTCTTTCTCATTTTTGCAGCAGTTTAATTTAGGTTTCTCTAAAAGGATATTCCATATTTACTAAGGATTTATGCTTTAGCATAATGTGAGTGCATGGGAAGAGTTTTGAATACATACCAACATAAACGTGTAATCCAAATGTATTAACTGCAAGATGGTGAAATTTATTTCACATTTTCTTTGCAGTTCATTTTAAAGCTTCAATATCGTACTCATAAGCAGAATAACAAAGCAAAAGTCTTATTATCTTCAATGCAAATACAAATGTTAATGGGTTTATAAAGTGAAGAATATACAGTACAGTATATATATATATATATGAGAAGAATATCAAGTGCGCAAAAACAAAAGGGTGAATAATGTATAGTAAATGCTGCCTAAAGGCTGGTCTTAACACAAAGACCTAGAAATCTATATTAAAAGGAGCATTTGGTGCAAAAACATAACCAGGTCCCAAAGGGAATGGAACCTATTAGACAACAGGATATAAAATGTATTGATAGTGGGTCACTGTATTAGGACACAGAACTAGACACTATTATATCTCAATGTATCTGGAAAATAAAGAGTATAGATAGAATGTTAAAAACAAATGGCAATCTGACAGATATGGAAAAAAGTGAAAAAAGTAATAGAGGATAATTTCTCTGTCTTCTTAGTGTCTCTGTGTTGGAGCAGATTTGTAAAGTACCTTATTGCATAGAGTTTGATCTCCAATATTGGAAAATGTAGCAGGTGTCCGTGGCTTGTGCTGGAAAAAGAATTGTCTGTCACCTCTGTTGGACACTGCTCCTTGTTCACTGTGGTGGTGGTGGTGGGGGGGGCTTCACACAGATGGGACCACGCTGCTTGTCCACTACGCCAATAGATTTTGGCTTTACAATATGTATATATATATATATATATATATATATATATATACATGTAGAGGTATCAGTTCCGTGTTAGCCGAGCTTCAATAATCATAAAATAAATAGATGATACCGTTCTGTGGCTAACGAAATGCTTTTATTTGTGCGAGCTTTCGAGATACACTGATCTCTTCTTCCGGCGATGTTACAATGAATGAAGCAAAAGGTATACTTAAAAACAGTGTCTCTTGGAATGTTATCTGTGCTGTTCCTTCCCCCGGTGTGGATGTGTTTTATGGCTAGAGGGGTCAAAAGGTTACTGAAAGCAAGTGAAGAAAGAGTGTGTATGTGTATCAGTGTGAATAAAAATGAATGGAGAGCCCACAGTATATACAGTGCTTTACACAAGGTGTGTGTGGAGTGGGAGTGGATATGAATGGTGTGGGTGGGTGTGGAAATGTGAGAGTTAGTAGCACAACTAAAAGTGTGTGTGGATACTTAGTGGTCCCTATTGGTGTATAGCGATGGAAAAACAAGGAGTATTAGTATGTGTGAGAGACAGCTGTGTGTGCATACATATAGCACAGTATGTACAGACATGGCCTTTAGCGCTCATGGGACGAGAGTTCACTAGTGTCAGTAATGACTCATAAAATTTCGATCTCTGTTTAGGCCACTGCTAAGTGTCCCGAACAGTTGCATAAATTTGTATTCATGCAACCGTCTCTCTTTCGGGGTTTTAAGATTACCTTGAGTATGGCAACCCTCAGATCGTTCATCTTATGGCCAGAGTCAGAGAAATGTTCGCCAACAGGACTGTCTCTTGTACCGCGTGTGATGCTGTGGCGATGCAGGTTCATTCTCTTGTTTAGCCCCTGCCCTGTCTCACCTATGTAGTAGCAGCCCCCTGGGCATTTCATGCACATGATGAGGTACACGACATTGCTGGAAGAACAGGTGAACCTTCCTCTGATTTTGTATTCCCGATTCCTGTGTGGTATTTGTATTGTGTCCGCTGTGTAGAGCATTGCGCTAAAGGCCATGTCTGTACATACTGTGCTATATGTATGCACACACAGCTGTCTCTCACACATTCAAATTCTCCTTGTTTTTCCATCCCTATACACCAATAGGGACCACTAAGTATCCACACACACTTTTAGTTGTGCTACTAACTCTCACATTTCCACACCCACCCACACCATTTATATCCACTCCCACTCCACACACACCTTGTGTACAGCACTGTATATACTGTGGGCTCTCCATTCATTTTTATTCACACTGATACACATACACACTCTTTCTTCACTTGCTTTCAGTAACCTTTTGACACCTCTAGCCATAAAACACATCCACACCGTGGGAACGAACAGCACAGATAACATTCCAAGAGACACTTTTTTTAAGTATACCTTTTGCTTCATTCATTGTAACATCGCCGGAAGAAGAGATCAGTGTATCTCGAAAGCTCGCACAAATAAAAGCATTTCGTTAGCCACAGAACGGTATCATCTATTTTTTTTTTGATTATATATATATATATATATATATATATTTATATATATACTGTGATACAATCACTGTCTCTAGGTGCTAGAATACGGCAGCTATGGGACTTTCCAACGTACAGAATGTTAATTCCCCTAGAGAAGCCAGCAGCAGCTGCAAACTAATTGAGCAGGCTGAACTCCTGATTGCACATGGAGTTTTAAAAGTCAGGAAGTAACTACACTCTGTGAGAGACTGCTATTCCTAGAGAAAGGGGACAGAGAAGAGTTCTCCCCAGCTGTGGAAGCTGGAACAATCCCCAAAGACTGCTGGACGGTGGTCACAGAGCTTGCTGGGACTGCCTGGGTTGTTAATCCAAGGAAGAAGATGGAAGGACAACAGGCCATGCTGAAGTGGGGATGTCCTGTCCTTAACATTGCACTTACAGAGGAGAGATTCTCTGAGCTCTCATGGGGCTGAGCTCCCCTAGGAAGGAAGGACATGAGACCATGCTGAAGCGGGGATGTCTGCTCCAAACCTTGGAGTAACAGATAAGAGAAACACTATATTGCTTTGTGCAGAGATTGTATATGTTTAGCTATAATAGTACCTGTTTTGGGGTGGTAACCAGCTTAGCTGTCCATCCAGTTCGTAAGGGCTGAAGCTGCATGTGTTGTTAGTCTCAGAAGAGGAGTAGGCGTTTGTTTTATGATTTCTTTTGAATCAAAGGGACGGTGGGCCTGTTAGTGTATTATTTAACCATGTAAATAGCCCCATATAGAGAAATACTAAATTTCCTGCCTTATTTGGGACATACTGCTGCGGCAGCTTTTATTCTAACAAATCGCCGGTTTTCCCTGGCTTTTTCCTGGAATGCGACGCTCTTCACCTGGCGCATGCCGCGTTCATTTTGCGTTCCCAGCCACGGGTCATGCACGGCTGACGCGCGGTTGATGCGTTTATTGAGAATGGTTCGGATTTAATAGGTTGCAATTCTTCGCGTGTCCACCAGATGGCAGATATTCATGAATTGTAATGCGCATGCGCTTCAGTAATGTGTCGACTTGCAGGTGTTTCATTTAAAAAAGATACCACAGTGTGCTATTGTAACTTGGCCTTGAGACTGAAGGAAGAGGTTGCAAAAATGTATCAATTTAGGCTTTTCATATTAAAGAAAGACAAAGACCAGTTTCGGTTACAGTATTCTCCAGAGAGCCGCCCACCATGAGTGTTCAAGTGCAGCCCGCTTTCCAAAAACCCAACAGAAGTTACGCGTATTTGATATGGGCCGCAATTAATGCAACAGAGGATAAGATGGCAACAGTTGTTCACATCTATCAGTATTTTATTGAAAACTATGACTTTTACCATTTTTCGCCAACTCCTCATACAGTACGTGGAAGCGTGCAATAAGGAAAAGGTTATGTAGCGATCCCTGTTTTTATCGTATTGAGCCACAATTTGTTGGAGGGTATTGGTGTGTATCACCGGCTTTTTCCTGTATCTATGATCATGATGACGGCAAAAGGCAAAGGGTCGTGTTAAAACCAACTAAGAAACGACAGTCGCTGCCAAGCAATGCACCAGCACCGGCTTCCAAAGACGGTCCCGTCGTCAGTGACAACCCTGAGCCTGAGCCGGATTTCGCGTGCAGTTTCGATCAAGCTTGCATGTACCTAAGCAATTTCCAGCCTCATCAGCTTACTACAGGTGGACTGGTCCCGCTGCAAACTATCGACGTGGATGATCAAGAACGCTGGACTGGAAGTGGACCGGTGCCGGCGCCAGCTGAATGGGAAATACTATGGTGAGTATTGTTGCCGTATTATTTTCTGTGTTTTTTTTATTTTGACAATACAGTATCAATATCGGTGCGATTCAAAAGTCAAGCGATTCTCCTGTAAGCAATATCATTGGCTGAGCGGCTTCTACAATACTGCAGATAATGAACAATTGGTGGAACGCTAGGCGCATGCGCATTGGAGCCTTCTTGAAACGCATATGCGTGTCATCGCATCGACGGTAGGCGCATGCGCATGTGAACAGGAGACGCCCCCCCGAGAAAATTATTGGTGGGACTGTCTGGGTACTTCTTTAGGGGGCTGACCATTACAGTAAAACTTTTCTTTTTGTTTTTCCTCAGAAAAGAAAACGACTAATGGAGGGATTTCGATGGATAATATCGCTTTGTGTAACAATGCCTGCACATTGCTGAATCGGAGTACCGGAGTCTACAGTTTAGTTGCCGTTGTTATTGATTAGGATAGAATACTGTACCTGAAACAGTATGCTGATGTTTTCCGGCCATACAGTATAATGTACAATACTTTTTTATATACAGTACAGTATACTGTGTAATGAACCCCCAAAAATAAAAACTATGCATTTATTCTACATGTATCACATATATTATGTGTCTTCTACAGTATACAGTGCCAGTACATACAGTACAGTACAGTTTGTGTCTTCTATTTTTTTAATACTCTTATACTGAGCATACCTACAGTATACAGTGCAGTATGCCTCGACAATCTAGAAACACTGTATTTTGTTACAGTAGCAAAGGAGCAAATGGAAACAATGTAAGACAAATCCACATGTTCTTTTATTGGTGGAGTAAGTACAAAAACATTTATTTACAAATACTGTACAATGTAGAAACATTTTAAGTGCACAGCAATTCAAAACATCAACTGGTGTATGGTTTACTGCTACATTTGTGAAAACATTTATGCCAGTCAGTATGGTTTACAGTCACATGTTTTAAAAACAAATTCTTTATTCATAAAATAAGCAAAACGCAACATCTCCTTTATTAAAGAACGACAAGTCAAAACATATACTGTACAGTGGGATGGTGTGCAAAACAGTCTGCACCAGTACAGTCCTTGAGGGCAGCAAACAGGGTGGGTTTTCAGGGTAACCTTTGAAAACCGTGCCTGTTTGCGGCCCCCAGGGACTGGAATTGTGCATGTCCTGTGTGTGTGGACAGCAAGTTAAAACATTTCTGTATAAATACAAGTAAAAAAACCACACAACAGCATCTCCTTTATTTAAGTACAGCAGGTCAAATCATGTACAGTACAATACAGTTCAGCACAACAGTATGGTCTTACCTGTGATTACAAAAAAATTTTTATTCATAAAATGCAGTATACAAACGAAACATCTCCTTTATTAAAGAAACATATACAGTACAGTGGGATGGTGCGCAAAACTGTCAGTCAGACCTGCACCATTACAGTCCTCGAGGGCAGCAAACAGGGCATGTTTTCAGGACAACCTTGAAAACCGTGCCTGTTTGCAGCCCCCAGGGACTGGGATTGTGCATGTCCTGTGTGTGTGGACAGCAAATTAAAACATTTCTGTATAAATACAAGTGAAAAAACACACAACAACATCTCCTTTATTTAAGTACAGCAGGTCAAATCATGTACAGTACAATAAAGTTCAGCACAACAGTATGGTCTTACAGAAAGTCCTCCGCATTGTCCGTCTATGGCCGATTCCTTGCATAGCGCAAAACGCCATTAATGCAGTCTCGAACGCCTTTCATTACAGGATCTGTAATTGGATAAATGCGCCACATTTCATCCCGAATGTTCCATCTTAAATTGGCAGGAAGCGCCTTTTTAACGCGATTTCCTTTGTAGTTCACTTTGAAGGCCCAGTCGCAGTACAACGAGTAGGGAACATGGTGCTTAAAAAGTAACAAGGCATACTTGTGGGGTGCACCAGCACTCTTCACCCTATACTTCTCCCTGAGCGCCGGTGGCAGATCGCACAGTGTGATGTCGGGCACTGTTTCGATGCGAGAGGGTGAAGGTCTTTTGGGAGCGGGTGTGCTTGAGGCGACGGGCAATGGTAGGTTGTCTGGGAGGAAGCTTTCCTCCGGTCTTGGTCGCCGTGTTGTCTCCTGGCGTGGTCTTGAAGGGGTTGTCATGTCCTCCTCACCGGCATACATGTACACTTTATCTTCTGTTGGAGCGGGTGCGCTTTGTGATGGAAGGGGGTCGAAGGTCCCATTCATCACATCCATGTCACCCCCCTGCTCCAGCGTCGTGGAAACAGGGGCATTAACACCGAGCAAATAATGTATGCCCGCTATGTCAGCCTCTATCTTCTCCATCCGTCGATCCATCCTTTGATCATATGTATCATCCGTTGATCCATTTGTAGCATCCGTTGCTCCACATTTAGCATTGTCTCCAGAAGCAGATCTATCTTTGCTAGCACAATAGAATTCCCGGGGAGATCCACAGTTATCCCATTCAGCATCCGGTCTAACGAGCTGCTTCTTGTGAATGGCGTGTGAACATCTGGGGGGATGGGTGCAACGGAGGATGAGATGGGGGTTCCATGGAGAAAAGCGGCAGCGACATCGAAGTAGAGTGGAGGAGGTGACCTGTGGATATCCGGTAGAGGAGAAGCGGCAGCGTCGTCGAAGAGGGATGGAGAAAGTGACCTTTAGATTTCCGGTCGAGAAGCAGAGTCGTCTAAGAGCAAAGGAGATAGTGACCCGTGGATTTCAGAGGCAGCATCGTCGGATAGAACTGGAGAAGATGGCATGTGGGTTTCCGTTGGGGTGTCGGCAGCGTTAAGGGCGAGGGGTGGAGAAGACGGGCTGAAGATTTCCGGGACAGCGGCGGCAGAGTCGTCGAAGCGTATGGGAGGCAGTGGTCTGCGGGTTCGATGGGTTGGCTGCCAATCGTTTAGCGTCGAGAGTACATCACCGTATATCTTCTTGACATAATAAGCCTGACGTCTATGAAAACCCTTAGCCTTTGGGGTCAGCAGAAGGTTTTCTTTATCGGCCTTAGCCTGTCGCTTTTGCCTTGGCGTGGAAATGGCAACCGCCTTTCGCTTTTTCTACTTGACAGGAACGGCAGAGGCGAGTGGGTTCCTGCGTTCGTAGAATCGGGGTTGCTCCATGGAAGCAGGTGGCACAATGCAGTATCTGGACAAGGGCAAGTTCAGATACAGATCATCAAGTGGTGGGCTATGCAATGTGTGTAACATTTTATGGATGGCGACCAGGTACAGGTGTTTAAAGTGGGCGTACTCTAATGTGAGTCATTACCGTATAAATACACCATCCATTTTGTGGATTCACTGCACATTGAATACACATCGACTAAACATCGAATATACATTCTTGTGTTTGTATTTCTTTCTACTCACAGCAATGCCTGTTAAAAAGATTTCCAAGGAGCTTAGCATGCGAATTAAGGACATGTACACGAGCGGACACCGAATTGCTGCTATCCAACGCTGGTTAGCTACTTCTGGCATCTTTGTGCCAGCAACCACCGTGAGCTATCATGCACACGGAAAAAACAGAGACCGCAAAAGGGCACCAAGGGTAACTAACGCGTAAATACTGTATATTTATACAACTTTAAAATAAAATTAATTTTAATTTAAATCTAATAATTTTGTTATTTCTGTTGATTTATATTACAACAGTATATATATTTTGTATATTTATATTAATATCAGTACAGTATATATATTTTGTATATTTATATTTCTATCAGTACAGTATATATATATTTTGTATATTTATATTTATATTACAACAGTATATATATTTTGTATATTTATATTTATATCAGTACAGTATATATATTTTGTATATTTATATTTATATTACAACATTATATACATTTTGTATAATTATATTTATATCAGTACAGTATATATATTTTGTATATTTATATTTATACTACAACAGTATATATATTTTGTATATTTATATTACAACAGTATATATATTTTGTATATTTATATTTGTATTACAACAGTATATATATTTTGTATATTTATATTTATATTACAACAGTATATATATTTTGTATATTTATATTTATATTACAACAGTATATATATATTTTGTATATTTATATTTATATCAGTACAGTATATATATATTGTATATTTATATTTCTATATAAATTTTATATTGCTGCATATTAATAAAACAATATATTTTCTTTACATTGTAGGGAGACAACTCTTCTGGTGGACAAAATAAGTGAGGAGAATGATGAGAAGAGTGCATTAAGGGTCAAAAACACTCTGCAGGAAAAGCACAATCTGACTGTATCCGAGAGTAGCATAAAGAAGATGAGACGCAGCATTGGATGGAAACGTGTGAGGTTAGTACTGGACAGTACAGGAGGTAAAAGTGTTGTTTAGGAAACTGTTCTGTACCGCTAAAATGATTTATTCCTTGTCATTACAGAGCGTACCCCATGATACGGGACGCAAACAAAATCAAAAGAGTGGTCCAGGCCCAGGCATGGATCGACAGTGGGGAGACTTTCCAGGATTGCATCTTCACTGATGAGTCTACTGTGTCGCTGGAGAGATTTGCAAGCTTTGCATTCCACAAAAAAGGCCGCATATCTTTGAAGCTGCGGCCAAAACACCCCGTGAAGCTGCATGTGTGGGGTGCCATCTCTAGGCGTAGACCAGGATGCATTGTCATCTTTGAAGGTAAAATATATCAAATATAATGTAGCCTTATGCACTGTACTTTACTAGTGTAACCTTACTGTTTGCACTGTACTGTACTATTGTGCAGTTTTTGGAGCACTTTTCTTTTCTTGCTATAGGAATAATGAATAAAGCTTTCTTCCAAGACAACATTGTCCTTGAGATAGTGCAATATATCACACGCGAGTTCCCCTATGGTCACCGCTTCTACCAGGACAACGATCCGAAGCACACAGCGTCAACAGCGCATATCCTTGAGCGCGGTATCAACTGGGTGAAGACGCCAGCGGAGTAAGTGCAGTAGACCGTGTCTCATTTTTTTCCCCACTGTTTTTACTGTGTACTGTATCTCTTAAACTAATTGTCCTTTTGTTCCAATGACAGATCGCCAGACTTCAATCCGATCGAAATGGTCTGGCATCAGCTGAAGGACCATATCCGGAAAGTGGCAAAACCCTCCAAAAAGTACGAGTTGTTGAAAGGATAATGAGTTTTTGGAACGATGTACTCACCGTGGAACGCTGCAATAAATATATAGACCATATTGCCACTGTGTTGCCCATTGTCATCGCGCGTAATGGGCAACCATCAGGAAAGTAGTACTGTGCTGTAGTATTGTAAGTACAGTATGATACAGGTAAGTATGGCACAGATTTTTTCTTTCCCAATAGTCAGAGTATACAGTAGTTACAGTTTTTTCTTTACAGAGAGAGCTGCACCAGCCATCAGGTTACAGTACACAGTATTTAAGAGTAGTCAGAATATACAGTAGTTCCAGTATAGACTAGTTTGACAGTACTACAGTAACTGCCTACTAACTGCTCAATTTTTTTCTTACACATCACACAATGCCATAATACAGTACGCACATACTGTAACTGCACTAATTTTTTGTTTTCTTGTCGTTTCAGGAAAAAAGGGTGGCCTGGGGGGATGTGGGGTTTTGTGTCCAGTCTAATCTGTTTTGTATAGTAAAATGTACAGTATATAAACAGCAGTATTGATGTACACAAAACCTCTCCTCTCTCAATGAACTACTGTACTGTACACAGAATGAGGAACAAGATAAAGGCGGAAAAAATAATATTACTATGTATACTGTATTATACATTACAGTATATATATTATTAAATAATATTTTTATAAACGTGCGTAATTCATGTTTCTCCATGTTTTACAAATGTTTTGTAAATGTTTATCCAATTTAAATCTGCCAGAAGAACTTAATAAAGACTGCATTATGTATTATTCATGATTATTTTTATATTTGTATTTTTTTGTTCCTGATGAAATAAAATAAATATTTATTCACATTCCTGGTAATCATAATCATTGACAACAACCACACCCCCTCCCCCCCCACCCCTACAGTATAAGAATGAATGACAAAACAACATGAATCAGTTAATGTTTTTTTTTACTCTCAATTCTCACAATGCTGTGCACATCAAATTTACATTTCAAATTCGAGAAGGGATTTTCCAAAGCGTTACCATAAACAAAGCCTCAAAGGGTTTGGGGGGTTGGGTGAGTCATGTGCAGTAATCAGCTAGCTCCCATCTCAAAGAGGCTTAGAGTACACGCAGGCGCAGTGAGGCGATTGACGCTCGGCTAGGGACGGATTAAAAACACAATGACTAACTTCAGAAAATGAATGACTCTGTGGAGGTGTCTGTCGAATGACTCTGTGGAGAGGGGGGGGGGGTTGGGTGACTCATGCGCAGTAAGCAGCTATCTCCCATCTCAAAGAGGCATAGAGTACACGCAGGCGCAGTGAGGTTATTGACGCTCGCTAGGGACGGATTAAAAACACAATGACTAACTTCAGAAAATGAATGACTCTGTGGAGGTGTCTGTCGAAAATAGTTTGTGTGTGCTTGGGGAGGGATGAAGGATTAGTTGTGCTGCAGTTCAAAGAAATTAGTACAGTACAGTAATTTCAAAAGGCAGTTCATCATAATAATTTGATCAATAAACCCCCAAATACAACCCCCAAATACAGTACATAAAAAGCAAGTCACTTTAACTCCCTTTTCCTCAGGCACCAATAACAAACAGTAGATTGTGAGCTCCACCGGACAGGGAGGGACCTGTGCCTGCAAAATGTCTCTGAAAAGCGCTACGTATACTGTAAGTAACAGCGCTATACAAAAACATGCTATTAATATTATTATAATATCAAGGTGATGCTCTGTGCAAATCAAATTTGAGAAGGGATTTTCCAAAACGTTGCCGTAAACAAAGCCTCAAAGCTCAAAACACAATGGCAAGATTTAGAAAATTAACGACTCTGTGGAGAGGGGGGGGGGGGGTTGGGTGACTCATGCGCAGTAAGCAGCTAAGCAGCTAATAGCTCCCATCTGAAAAAGGATCACACGGAGGCGCAGTGAGGCTTTGAAGCTCGGCCATGGACGGATTAAGAACACAATGGCAAGATTCAGAAAATTTGTACTTGTACTATACTGCTCCTCCAAACTGGAAAAGAAAGGTATCTTACATTGAAATTATATTAAAGGCACTCATAAAACATACTCAGCTCTTCTGATCTTGGGTACACCACTTCATCACCCTGTGACTTTAGCATCAAACTACATTATATTGTAAATTATGTACCAATAGGCGCAAATACATCCTTTCTATTCCAATAGTTCATAATTAAAAAAAAAAATATATATATATAATGTATAGAAATGACTATTGAAGTGTCAATAATAAACTACTTACAGATGCAGCAGGCGTTAATCGAACAAATCACAGAGCTGTTTTCGTGTGCGCTGCTGTACTCCACGCGGCATTAACGCCGCCAATCGCCCAAGGCACACGTGTTTATCGCGGTTGCTTTGTTTGAATTTCATGGATTGTGTGCAATTAAATGCAATTAAATGAATGAATTGTAATGTGTACAGTACTGTGCTACTGTGTCAATTTCAGGTGTTTACAAGCAAGAACACTAAAATGCCATTTTCTGCACTCACCTGCACTCGCGTCTTAAGGCGGTAGGGTTGGAAGAAATCCCGCGCCATGACATGAGTATCCCGAGGTATACACCGCGTGAAGTGTTTCAATAACGGCCGCTGCAACTGTAGTAAAAAAGTTATACCATAAAATATAATAATGGTACACTCCATAATAATTAACAAACACAGCGATAAATATAATATGTGTTATACAGTATGAATCTACAAAATTGCTCCTGAAAATGTGTCTTCACTAATCTTTAACCCTTGCACAATTTTCTGTCCAAAATTGCAGCACAGATGTAGTCAGATAAAAAAGGAAAACAAAATACATTGTACAGCTTAACCCTGTTGTAGCGTGGTCCTCGGGGGCCACCCGCGACCACCGCATTATAAACGGGGCCGCAGAAAAAAAATGGCCGCCGATTTTTTTTTTTTTGTTAAAGTTTTTTTTTTTTGTGGTGGTACCGTGTCTGCCGGAGGGGGAAAGCTGAGAACTCTCTCAGCGTTCAAAGACCCGGTGGGGCAGGGGCAACAGCACACAGCACTTACCTGGCATCTGGCAGCTCTTCTCCCTGTCTCTGCTTCCTGCTTCTGCTTCTGTCTTGCGAGAGCAAGCTCCCTTAAAGAGACAGTGTGTCTCTGTGTGTGTGTGTGTGTGTGTGTGTGTGTGTGTGTGTGTGTGTGTGTGTGTGTGTGTGTTTGACTGTGTGAGACTGTGTGTGTGTGTGTCAGTGTGTCAGTGTGTGTGTGTGCAGTGTGTTGTGAGTGTGTGCAGTGTGCTGTGAGTGTGTGCAGTGTGCTGTGAGTGTATGCAGTGTGCTGTGAGTGTGTGCTGAGTGTGTGCTGAGTGCATGCAGTGAGTGTGTGTAGTTTGCTGTGAGTGTAGGCAGTGTGCTGTGAGTGGGTGCAGTGTGCTGTGAGTGTGTGCTATGAGTGTTTGCAGTGTGCTGTGCAGTGTGCAGTGTGCTGTGTGTGTCAGTGTGTGTGTGTGCAGTGTGCTGTGTGTGTGCAGTGTGCTGTGTGTATGCAGTGTGCTTTGAGTGTATCCAGAGTGCTGTGAGTGTATGCAGTGTGCTGTGAGTGTATGCAGTGTGCTGTGAGTGTATGCAGTGTGCTGTGAGTGTGCAGTGTGCTGTGAGTGTGTGCAGTGTGCTGTGAGTGTGTGCAGTGTGCTGTGAGTGTGTGCAGTGTGCTGTGAGTGTGTGCAGTGTGCTGCGAATGTATGCAGTGTGCTGTGAGTGTGTGCAGTGTGTGTACAAAGAAAAAAAAACTTTACATTTTTTTTTTAAATTCGGGGCCACGCTCAAACCGCGTTATTTGCGGATCTGCGTTATAGCGGATCGCGCTATAACGGGGTTGAGCTGTAGTAGGTTTCATCAAAAATACAGTAGAAACAAAAATAGACTGTAAAATGTGCACTCATGTATTCTTATGGCAAGATCCTTTTATGTGTATTGCGAAGAGGGCAAGACAAAAAATGTAGGGGCGGCAAAAAGGTATGGGCCTAAGGGCAGCAAAATTGTAAATCTGCCACTGGTGACCTTATTTTTGGTCAGCTCTTCACCTGTACTCACATCCCACTGAACAAGCAGTACTTTGGTGATTGTTTGTATGCATATTTTTGTTGCTCATATCTACAGTACAACTATGAGCATTTATAAAGAGCAAGCTACCTTTTTTTCACTATAGATATGACTATAACGAACATATTTTTGGTCTGCTCTTTCCTCCTTTACGTATTATGGATGAGTGCAACTATTAGGGATCCATTTTGACCCCTTGGGGGCTGTGTTTGTAAACATTTAATAGTAGACCAGATTATTTAAACACGTGTAACGGGTTTCCCCCCCCCCCAATCGCAGATTATACTGTGGGTGCGGAGAAACATACAGTGTTACCATAGGTGTGGTGCGTTACCTGTTGGCTCACAGGAGGGCTGAGCTTCCGCCACTGGGAACCTGGGGCAAAATATACTAGGGGTAACCACTTACTCAATTCAGCGCCTCCACCTGCGATGGCTCCCACCATAGGGGGAGTGGTTCCTCGCAGGACACATACAAATAATCAATACTCACACACAGTGATATATATATTAACTAATACCATTTACTGGGAACAGCATATAACACAAGACCTTGCAAACATATCAGAACAGGTGTCCCTCTCTCTCGAGGAGACACTTACAGCGACGTCCCGCAGGACGCTTCCCCAACACCAGGTGATCCCACCCAGTGTCCAAAGAATCCCACCCAATGTCCCGCACCCTTGCAGAGAGAGGCAATGGGTGACTGCGCAGTCACTATTACACTAAGGGCCCGTTGGTGCACTTATGACTGTATAGTACCTGCCGAGCACTCTGGTGCTCAGATCAGCAACAACTTCACAAAGGATCAGTCGTAGGATGACGTCATCTGATCCCCAACCGTACTCTTTGCCCGCGAACCGCCAGGGGCGATCCCAACCTGGAAACAGTCTCTGAGGACCCCAACTTGGATCCGAACCTCTTAGCAGGAACCGCAGCATCCGCTGTGTCCCTATCTAATCTACCCTACTGTGGCAGGATCCCTAACATAGGGCCTGTCGCACTACAAACTGGAGGGTGAGAACCTATCTGGGACCTAAGGGGTTAATAACCTACTCCTTTCCCCTTACTCTTCCCGGTTCTACTCTACCCCTGCAACTAACCTTCGCAGTCCTGAATAAATAATCACTAGCACTCGCAGCACTAGCCGTAACGGACGAACGTCTCGGACGAAGCCCTATTACTAAGGGTGAAACGCGTAGAGGAGGAGATTGTGGTGTAGCCCCTGTCTGTATCCGTGCCATTAAAGTTTCTTTTGCATCATCCAGGACTTCAGGACTTTTGTCATGCGCAGTAGCGCCTTGCCCAAACTCCCACTACCTGCATTCATCCAAGGCAGCACGCGGACGCCGGCAGAGAGAGAGAGCTAGACCCAGACTGGAGTGGAGATCTATGGTAAGAGTTCATTACTTTATTACCTCTCAAATACACTCCGGTCATCTATGGTCCCCTACATGCTCCCTCTCAACCAGCATATTGACAGCTTGACACCACGGGTGCGTTAGCGGTGCGGCTGAAGCGCAGGACAGGCTTTTGTATCTAATAAATGTGAGCAGTTCTATTTTTCTGCAGAGTATTGTCTAATATGTGATGGTATTGCACTCTTGGGCTCTTGGACTTTTCTATCTCTAACTAAGTGACAAGTAGACAAAAGTATCATGATTGAATCAGGAGGGTACTAAGCGCTATTTACACTAATGGCACTATATAAAGATACATACATACATACATACATACATGAATAAAGGCCCTCACCACAAGAACACATGTGAGTTCACATTTTATAGTTTTTTTTTTAAATGTTTATTTTTCATTTAACCTACTGTACTACACTATTTTGTTTTTCTTTTCTTTTTTTCTTCTTCTATTTTTCGTTTGAGACTAGATCTTCACTGGAAATTTGGTTACCAAAAGTAGATTGTACCTTGCGAACAGGAAATCAATATCCCTGCAAAATTCTACTGTTTGTACAGAGCTGCGAACACTATGGGACCTTTTCACTAAACTTCGATAAGTGACTAAACACTTAAGTGTACTTTACAAGCGATTTTGCATGTGTAGCTAGTCACAAAGCTTTGATAACATGGCAAAATTGCTTGCAAACGGCTTTATAACGATCGTTAGCACTCTTGCTATAACAAGCTGTGTGGTAGCTCAAAAAATGCACAAACTCGCATTTTTTGGCAGTAAATGCTATTCACAAAGCCCCAATATGCAAATCGAGGATTAAAAACTTGCTTTTATCATAACCTAAAGGGTGGTGGGATCGTAATCGCTATTTGCATCAGACGGAGTTTTTTTTATTTTTACTCCGGAGCTGATCTCCGCTTCAATCCCATGTAATAGGGTGGATGTTTAGGTCTAACAGGAATGTTGTGGGAGGGATTATCCCCTTCATTACCTTAGCAGTTACTAAGTAACCACAATGACAATCAATGCATGTTTTGTTTACTGCTTAGTTTAATTGTACTGTAATGTGTTTTGGAATTAAATGTCTTTTATTTTAGGGTGCCAATTGAATGCCAATGTGGCATAGGTAATCACAGTGACAATTAATTGATTTCTTGGCTAGTTTTTGTGTTTAATGTATTTTTATGTGTATTTAATTTAATTGTGTGGTTTTTTTTGTATCACAAATGGGGAAAAATACTCTTAGCCCTATTTGGCTACTAGTGCTTTTGCCAATTTGTGTGTGTGGTGATGGGATTAGAGGGGGTAGAGGACGTGGTAGTTGCCCCGGGGAGGGTGGTTAGACATCCCTGGTGGGTATGGGGAGTTTAACCCCTTAATTACCAGAATGGTTACTATCCGGTAATTGAGGGGATACAGGCCAGTAGCTAGTGTTTTAATGTAAATATTGGTGCCACAGAAGAGGAGGAGAAGGACGATGATTGCATTAATCCTGGCAAGGGTAAGTACATCATTTATTTACTATACGGTGGCTGGCTATTGATAGCCAATCAATAGATTAAATGTCTACTGTTTGTTTTCAAAGTATTATAATTTATAGTATTTTATTGCACTGTATTGCATATTTGAATGGGTGGTAGAGGGGGTGAGTGGAGGGGTTAGTTGACCCATGGTGGGTGGTTTGGCCTCTCGGGAAGGTTAACCCCTTTATTACCATAGTGGTTGTAGCCTCTAAGGTAAGGGAGGGGTTGATATCTCCCAGGAGGCCTAAACACCCAATTAGAAGATTCACCCACCCCTTCTATCACTAACAAGCTGGCTACAACTATTTAACCCATTAATTGCCTTAGCCGTTAGCCACTAAGGTAATAACGGTCTGTTTTAATTTGAATTTTAATGACATAGGGGCCTATTCTAGTAGATTTGATAACTTTGCTGCTATCTGGAACGATGTGGCATGTTCCCGCTGAACGGTTTGTCATTTGTGTTATGACGATATTCATAAAGAATATGAAACCATTTCAAACCATGAGGCAGGAAAATGCCAATAACGTTTGACGTAGCAGCAACGTGATCTCAGATTTTTTCCATGTTCTCCCCTGCGATATTATCGCAATTTGAGCTGCACAGGGACAGCCACCTCTCCCTGCACTGCTCTCACAGGCGTGGTATATCTCACAATACGATTAGTTCCAGTACTATGTAATGGCAGTCATTTAAAAAAAATGGAACATGTCACATGGTACTTCAACCAATCGGATTGAGGACAATCCGATTGGTTGTAGTACCATGTAATGGCAGCCATTTTGTTTTAAGGATGTGATGTACCTCCCTTGAAGATTACATCACATCCTTAAGAAATAAAAGCCTGTCACATAGTACAGCATCCAATCAGATTGGTGTTGTACCATCTGACACTAAAATATGTAATCGCAGGTCTTATTAAAGGCCTGTCCTGTCTTTTTTGAGCTTAAGAAGATGACGAGTAAACATCTCCCTATGGATTTAATGGATTACAAGTACAGAAGCTTGAAGAAAGAAGAAAAGATGTTACCTGAAGCTGAGGATCGTTGCGTCACGGATTGAGAGCTTCCAGATGCATCGGGAATCGGAGGGTGAAGACATCTAAAGATAAGAAAAACATTGAATGTATGTAATGTTTGTTTTTCAGGTATTTTGATTGTATTTTTAAAAAATTTGCGTGTCCATTGACTACCAATGTATTTATCTATGCCCCCTTATGGCAACAGATATATAGTGACAAGCGATGCAGTTTTTGTCAAATGCTTGTTTTTATTTCATTGATATGTATTTTTGTTAATTGTTATTTTTATTTATTTATTTTGTGTAATTGTTTTTTTTTATTATAGCTTTTTTCTGTTGATTGCTTTGTTTAATTATTGTTTTCTTGGTGTTTGCTTAGTTTAAATCTGGTTTATTTTTGGTGATTGATTTTTGTATTATTGTTTATTTTTGGTGATTGATTTTTTTTAGGTGGTCTATTGACTGCCATAGTGGCTTATCATGCCCATATTATATGGGCATGATGTACCACTGTGCCAATCAATGGGTAGAGGGTGGGGGTAGTGGCCCTGGGGAGGGAGGTTGGGCTGCCTGCATGGGTAGCGGGGGAGGGGGTCAAATCTTATTTACTATAGCGGTAACTAATAGCTAAGGTGATTAAGGGGCAATACATTTGCATTTTTATTGTACTGTTGCTGCCCATGAAGGACATGGACACGGAGGACAGTGATGAGGATGGCCTTTATCCTGGCAGGGGCAATTAGAAGTTTTATTTACTTTATACCGCCTGGATAATGTTTTATTTTGAAAAGGCAAATGAGCTATTATCCAGATGTGGATAATAGTAATTGTGCCCATTACTGTACTGTAATGTTATGGTTGCTGGGGGTAGGTTGGGGGTACCATTGGGGTTATCTTTGTTCCCATTGAGGGCATAGGTAACCATACTGGCAATGATTGGGTGTATTGGCTAGTATTGTGTTTTAATGTAGAATGTACACCCTCTTTGAATTCCATGTTTTAACATATCAGGACATAATAACAATCATCTGTTCCTTAGTAGGTCTTAAAATTAGGTAAATACAACCTCAGATGAACAACAACACATGACATATTATACTGTGTCATGATTTATTTAACAAAAATAAAGCCAAAATGGAGAAGCTATGTGTGAAAAACTAACTACACCCTTACTCCATAGGAATTAAGATGCTAAGTAGCAGACAGGTGCTGCTAATCAAATGCCCTTGATTAATTGATCATCAGCAAGTGTGACCACCTCTATAGAAGCCGAAGTTTTAGCAGTTTGCTGGTCTGGAGCATTCAGGTGTGTGTTAACACAATGCCAAGGAGGAAATACACCAGCTATGATCTTAGAGAAGCAATTGTTGCTGCCCATCAATCTGGGAAGGGTTATAAGGCCATTTCCAAACAATTTAAAGTCCATCATTCTACAGTGAGAAAGATTATTAAAAAGTGGAAAACATTCAAGACCGTTGCCAATCTTCCCAGGAGTGGACGTCCCAGCAAATTCATCCCAAGGTCAGACTGTGCAATGCTCAGAGAAATTGCAAAAAAACCAAGAGTTACATCTCAGACTCTACAGGCCTCAGTTAGCATGTTAAATATTAAAGTTCATGACAGTACAATTAGAAAAAGACTGAACAAGAACGGTTTGTTTGGAGGTGTTGCCAGGAGAAAGCCTCTTCTCTCTAAAAAGAACATGGCAGCACAGCTTAGGTTTACAAAGTTGCATCTGAACAAACCACAAGACTTCTGGAACAATGTCCTTTGGACAGACAAGACCACCAGAACTTGGAGTTTATTCGATGAGCAAAAAAACTGTCTATTCGACAAGCTCAGTGGGCTCTAGTTTTTCCACGATTCAATTTCCTGAAATCTTACTAACCGAGTTATAAGAATGGAAAAGCAGATGGTCTATCCAGGTTGCCTTCGAATTCTTCTGCAAGTTTTGACCATGAAGAAACCATTCTACCTAAGGAACATCTTGTTGTCACCTTTTGTGTTATTTGTATTATTTGTTATTTATATTTATATGTCATGTGTATTACTGCTGTGAATTTGGACGAAAGGAGATTTTACCAGCAACACAGGAAAGGGTTCTTTACAGTAAGGGCAGTTAAAATGTGGAATTCATGACCCATGGAGACTATCATAGCAGATACAATAGATATCTTCAAATAAAGGTTGGACATCTTTTTAGGAAGTTAACATATACAGGGATATACCAAATAAGTAAACATGGGATGGATGTTTATCTAGGGAGTAATCTGATTGCCAATATTTGGAGACAGGAAGCAATTTAATTTCCCCCTTATGAGACATCATTAGATGATATTTCCCTGGGGTTCTTTGTTTGTTTTCCTCTGGATCTGTAACTACAAATATAGGATAAAAGTATCTGTTGTCTAAACTTATCATAGGTTGAACTTGATGGATGTATGTCTTTTTTCAACCTCATCTACTATGTAACCTGTTCCTTATCAGCAGCCAGCCCTTTTTATATCTCCCCTTCCCGTTTATCCTTGCCTGATTATTAATGCTTCACGCCCTAGCTGGCACTTTATAAAAGCTCTTATAACAAAAAAATCTTTGATAAAGCACCAGATACGACGTAAAATGTGCCAGGTTTTTTAATTTCATGTGTTTGCTTTTTGCTAATGAAATATCTTTTCGTATATAGTTTGCCTCAAGCCCTTACAATTCTTTCACCACTGTGCTTTACCATATTTTGTTCATCCTTATTCTCTGATAAGGCAGGACCACACCAGGAGTTTTCCGGATCATTCACCGGTCTAGTATCAAGAGTACTTATATACAGTACTTTCAGGGATGCTATACATTTGATATTCTCTACTTAACAGATGTACAGTAGTATCTTGTACAAATCATCTGCTGCAGAGCATGTGCTGGTGCATTAGGATTAACACGGAAGGGGTCCCTGCTTCTGAAGGGGACTCCCACTGTATGAAACCTAGTGGGATGCACCTGTCTGTAAGAGATGTGCAGTAAGAGGGAGACTAAATCACTCTCCCTGCGCTTCTCTATCTGGTGATCACACTGCTTTTATTGTGGGCATGTTTTACCCATTTTTTTTATTTAAATGTAATGTATTTTATTTAGTGCTTGCTTTTTATTTGCAGCTTGCACATTCATTGCCATTGTGACAATCAATGCACATATTGTGGGCATGGTTTACCACTGTGACAATCAATGGTTTTATTGGCAAATTATTGTTTTTATTTAAATGTATTTTATTTTATTTTGTGGTTGGTTTTTTTTTCCCAATCTTTTTCCTTTATTGGAGAGTTATGGCGTGCACACAAAAGACAGTTACATTGACAGTAGAGTCATAGACACATGACTGCAAACTCCATAAGTCAGATCCAATAAACCTTGTTTTCCTCTTTTCTGAGTTAGATCAGTGGGAAAAATAGAAGAGGGGGATGGGAGGAGAAGACAAACAAAGAGGGGGAAGGGGTAGGGTGAGCCAAGGGGGGGGGGGTGGGGCAGGGGAGGGAATAGGGGGAGCAGAGGGGGGGGGACTCCATCATCCTCAACCCACGTCCACCCGGTTGGGGCTCAATTTAGTGCAAGGATCTGTAGGAGGGGCGGTCCTCCGGATCCGGGCCACGGTTCCCAAATCTTATAGAATTGCAGCATATTCTGCTTGAGCAAGGCCGTGAGCTTTTCCATATTCATGATCATATTTATTCTTCTAATGACTGTACTTATAGAAGGTGCTTTAATCTGTTTCCATGCCGCTGCAATTGAGCATCTGGCAGCGGTCTGGATTGAGGATACCAACCGATTTAGTGGTGAGGGTAGGTCTTCTATTGATTTTCCCAACACGAGAGTCAAAGGGTCCATGGGGATCTCTAGTCCCACGATTTCACGAAGTAGTTTTTGGACCATGGTCCAGAACCTTTGGATCTCTGGGCATGACCACCAGATGTGGGCCATATCTCCTCTTTGACCACATCCCCTCCAGCACAGATCTGGCGTGCCAGGGAAGATCTGGCTCATTCTGTTTGGGGTTAAGTACCACTGAAATAAAATTTTGTAGATATTCTCCTTTGTTATGGTACAGATTGAAGTCTTTGTAGCGGATTCCCAGACATCCCTCTACTCATCCAGGTCCATTTGCAGGTATAAATCCACGCTCCACTTTTGCATATAATTGTGGAGTGGGGCGCTCTGTGACAACTCCATCCCCCCATAAATCTCGGAGATCAATCCCTTCTGGTATCTGCCTTTAATGCAGAGAGCTTCGAATGTGGTCAATGCGGGGAATTTGGAATTTTGGGAGAGTGCTAGCAGGAAATGCCTGATTTGTAGAAATTTAAACAGTTGGAGATCCGGGGACTGGTATTTATTTTGGAGCTCTTGAAAGGACAGGATCTCCTCCATCTTCAGCAAGTCAGCAACCATCCTAATATTTAGGTCCTGAAATTGGCCAAATTGTTTCCGTAAACACCCAGGCGGAATTCTGGGTTTCCGAAGATAGGAGTGAGTTGAGAGGGGGTAGATGACAGGCCATACTTCCCTTTATTCTTAAGCCAAATACTCCATGTGCATCTCATTGCTCCCAGGTCAAACTTCCGAGATCCTTTTTTTTTATTTGCTTGAGACCATAGGATGGCCGAGAGCGGAGTTGGAGACGCATAATGAGACTCTATTGACAGCCAGCAGGAGGAGGCCGGGTCGTTATTCTAGACCACCGCTTGGCGCAACTGAGCTGCCTGGAAATACTTGACCACATCAGGGGCCCCCAATCCTCCCCTCGTCCTTGGGGATAGCATAACCGATCTTGGGACCCTAGGCTTTCACCCTCTCCAGTTGAGTCAGAATATAAGGGATTGTATATTTTTTAGTTCTGACATTGGGATCGAAATCGGGGGCTTTTGGAAAAAATCTTGCAATCTGGGGAGGATATTCATTTTGGTAGATACGATTCTTCCGAACCGAGAAATTTGGAGGTTATTCCAAGAATCAAAATCTTTTTTGAGTTGGTCGAATAATGGGGGAAAGTTAATTTGGTAAAGGGATTTGTATGAGCTGGCTATTTTTACTCCTAAGTACTTTACGTGGGAGGAATTCCACTTATATTTATAATTAGACTGGAGTAATTTCCATATTGATTCTGAGAGGGATAAATTAAGAGCTTCCGATTTATCCATGTTAACCTTGTAGTCTGAGACTAGGCCAAATTGATCTTACAGTTTTTGTAGGTCAGGGAGAGAGATATGAGGGTCCGCTAGGGTCAGGATGACGTCATCCGCAAATAAGGACATTTTGTATTCAGTCTTCCCTATCTGGATCCCTTTTATATCAGGATCGTCTCTAATTTTAACCGCCAAGGGTTCGATGAGATTGCAAATAATAGAGGGGACAGGGGGCAGCCCTGCCTGGTTCCGTTTTTAATGGGGATTAGGTTTGCTTGTCCACCCGAGAGTTTGATATAAGCTTTGGGATTTTGATAAAGAGCTTTAACTCCCTCTAGAAAAGGGCCTTTGAAACCGAATTTTAACATTGTTTGGTCGAGGAAGGACCATTTGATTCTGTCAAATGCCTTTTCAGCATCAAGGTTCAGAATTGGATGAGACCACGCCCCCCGATGGTGAATGGCAGCTTAGAGTGAGAGCTCCATTCCCCCCGGCGCATTATAGTGAAAAATAAAAGTCAAAACGCTATTGTTTCCTTTATAAAGATAAGCGCAACATACATCAACCTACAGGGATGGCTTCTACCAAAACGGTGCGCAGAAAAACGCAGCCAGTATCAACATATTTTAAAAGTAAAGATACAGCTAAGGCCGGGACTCCCGATTCCCCTGTGCAACTGCCAGCAGCGGACCCCGATATGGACACCCCTGCAGAGGAGCAGGATGACATGGCAGTGATGCGCCGAAAGGACATGAAGGAGTTTTGTTCCTCCATGAAAAAGTTCTTCAAGTCAGAGCTCTGGGCACTAAGGAAAGATGTGGATGCCCTGGGGGAGTGTACCGATACCTTGGTATCTAAGGCAAAAAGATCTAAGGCACCAGCGCCATATCCCAGACACAAACACAAGTGTCCACCCTTAAAGATCAAATCAGATCCCTGGAGGGCAAGATCAAGGACAGGGAGAACAGCGACCGTCACTGCAATGTCCGCCTGCGAGGGGTGCCGGAATCGGTCACAGATCCTGAGGACTTTGCCACTAAGTGGCTGGAGCATCTGTTCCCAGATCTGACAGAAAGGGACTTAATGCTAGATAGGTGCCATAGGGCACTCAGAGGAAGACCCCAGCAGGGGGAACCCCCAGAGACATCGTAATGTGGTTCTACCATATGAAGTACCATAGAGAGACAGGTCTACATATAGCCAGTTAGCGTCAGCTTCACGGGCGCCAGTGGCTCCACCACCATCTTAGATACCGCTTAATGGCCTCAATAAACGTTAACCACCCACACATTAAAGCACAGAAACATCTAACGTGGTGGAGTCCAACACCCTGCCACATAGAAGGTAGCCATCCTCACATGAGAATATAAGAAAGACTAGGTAGCTGTTCTACTGATCTCCCTACCTCTAAGAGAGGTCAGGATTGGAGCCACGCGGACCGCGCAATAGGAACCTCTATGGGGGCACGGGGCTCCTTACACCCTACATCCACGTAGAGTGCAAAAACAGGGGGATCAGGGAGAGGGGGAGCTAAGGGTGAAGTTCATTAGGTAGATGTTATGTGATTGAATGTTTTTGTTGCTAAAGTTATAATACTGTTATTTAACTGTTGTCTGTTTAAAGGCGATGCGCCGACTGGACAGTTCCCTGATCGGCGTGCTTGTGTTCTCCACTACGATCCCTGCAGAGCAGGGACCGTAAACAAGTCCCAGGGAGGCCAGGACCCAGCAGGCAGGGGAGATCCCTTCGTCAGTCTGGGCCAAGTGACCCTCCCCTTGGGCGCAAGGGCCACTTCCGGGGGCCCCCGGAGTGGGCCCTTGTCTTTGTGTTCCTATTTTTTTTCTGTACACTAGTATATACGTCGTTTTTTGTTGTGAACCCAATCCCCTTTGTTGTGACCCCCATGTGCTCCCCTTTGTCCCTCCACTTCCCCCCTCTCCTCCCTCCCCCCCCCCGCCGCCTCCCACTCCCTCCTTACCCTCCCCTCAACTACCAACTTAAAAGGTTGCACCCTGAAGTGAGTGATCGTCAGGTCCTACACATGGATTCCACGGGTAAGTCAAGCAACACAGCGAGGCACACAGTCACACACAGTAATAAATGGCGTTGACTTTTATAGCCCACAATGTGCAGGGCTTTAACAACCCCACTAAACGCAAACTAGCCTTCACTGACTATAAAAGAAAACATGCTGACGTGTTGCTCCTACAGGAGACACACTTCAGTAAAACCAATACCCCCAAATACCTTGACAAAGACTTTTCCCAGGTTTTCTCTGCCTCGGCGGAAGTAAAAAAACGGGGTTTTGCCATCCTATTCCATAATAGTATCCCATTTGAAGGCCTACTAACCAAAAGGTATATTATAACAGTAGGTACTATTAGGGGATAGAAGATCACAATTGCATGTATATATGCCCCTTGTGAAAGGAGTGCAATCTTCTTCGAAAAATACTTTAGAACCCTAAACTCGGTTGCGCAGGGAAGCGTTGTCTTAGCAGGAGACTTTAATATGGTCCGACAACCCCACATAGAAAGATCAGATGGAGTTACCCTACACAATAAAGGAGCAGGTATATCCCTACGCAGGGGCCTCAAAAGTAACCAACTGATAGACATCTGGAGAGAGCTACATCCAGCAGATAGGAATTACACATTCTTCTCGCACCCACATAGCTCATACAGTAGGATTGATTACTTCGCAGTGTCCTGTCATCTGGTCCCCAAGGTCACCCAAGCGGAGATCCATGATATTTTATGGTCTGACCATGCACCCATAGAGCTCCGGTGCAATAATATACATACGGTTAGACCAGGAACGAACTGGAAACTTAATGAATCCATTCTAAAAATTCCAGAGATCTGTGATAATGCGAGTATTGAAATAGACCAATTTTTCAAGGTAAATGCCGGCTCTGTCTCCTCACATCTGGTCCTCTGGGAGGCGCATAAAGCGACTCTCTGAGGTACCCTCATAAATATCACAGCTTAAAATCTGGTACCCCTACTTCCAACCCCCAGAAGATAGTGGATGAATTCGGCTCCTTCTATGAGACACTCTATAATGGTGAGAAAGTGGCACATAATCCTAACACGAGCAGTAAGGTAAGAGATTTCCTGGCTAGCGCCAATCTGGTGAGATTGACGGAATCAGACAGAGAACCTCCCTCAATGCCGACTTCACTTAAGAAGAGTTGACACAGGCCATTAAGGAACTCAAACCTTCAAAGGCACCGGGGCCGGACAGCTTCTCAGGTTTATACTACAAGAAATGTATTAAGTTTCTTGCCCCTAGGTTGCTCCAAGTATTCAACGCTATTTTAGCGGGAGCCCCCATCCCCAAAGAGATGTTACAGGCGTCTATATCAATCATTCATAAACCGGGGAAAGACCCACTAGATTGCAAAAGTTATAGGCCCATATCACTAATCAATACGGATATCAAGCTGTATGCTAAATTACTGGCCAATAGAATATGTGTTATCCTACCCAGACTTATACATCCAGATCAGGTCGGATTTATCAAGGGCTGACAAGCCGCAAATAATACCCATCGATTTATAGATCTGTTAGATTTGGCCACTATTGACACCGCTCAAAGTATGCTGTTAAGTCTGGATGCCGAAAAGGGGTTCGATAGGATAGACTGGCCCTACTTGAAGGAGACGCTTGCGGCATTTGGCTTTGGAGATCGGGTGAGTGAAGCGATTTTATCGCTGTACTCTAACCCCACCGCCAGGGTTGTAAACCAAGGCTACCCCTCTCGGCCCCTCCAAATTAGGAGCGGTACGAGACAGGGCTGTCCACTATCACACCTCCTATTCGCCCTTTGTATTGAACCCCTGGCAGCACAAATCAGAGGAAACCCTGACATCTCAGGATTTAACGCATACTCCCAAATCCATAAAGTGGCCCTGTACGCAGATGACATCCTCTTGATGATCACGAAACCTCTCACTTCACTACCGAACCTATTTGACCTGCTTGACCGGTTTTCTAAAATCTCCGGCTTCAAAATCAATCAGTCCAAGTCTGAGGCTCTCAATGTCAATCTCCCCAGACACATAGAAAAATTATTAAAATTAAACTTTAAATTTCACTGGCAACACAAGTCTATAAAATATCTGGGTGTCCACATCACCAGAAACGTCAAAGACATATACGACGCAAATTATCCCAACCTAATCAGGACCCTAAAATCAGACCTACAAAAATGGACATCCGAAAGGATCTCCTGGATAGGAAGAATCCATAGTGTCAAAATGAACTGACTCCCCCGTATCTTATATCTCTTCCAAACTCTCTCAGTGCCACTCAGATTGAAGGACCTGCACTCACTTCAATCTGACATCTCCAAGTTTATATGGGGAGGTAAAAAACCAAGAGTCAGCAAAATCAATATGAAAAGGTTGGTCTTGGCTGGAGGCCTAGTGGTACCCTGCCTGTTATCATATTACAAAGCGGCACAGTTGAGCCAAATTGTGCAATGCAGTCTGACCCGATATCTAAAAGATGGGTCGAATTAGAGAGCGCAGCCTGTGCACCTGTAGAACTACGTAATCTAATCTGGCTCCCCAAAACGGTGCGAAAAGGTGCAAATATGCCGCTATCCTCAATGACCAACTCATTGTCAATCTGGGAGGCCACAAGAATTAAGCATTCCCTCACAACGACACGCTCTATGATGTCACCCCTGTGGAATAATTCCGAGTTCGTGCCGGGCCTATCGGTCGGTAATATATCAATTTGGAGAAAGAAAGGTTATAATCGGATTAAAGATCTGGAAGGCCATGACAGAAAAATTAAGACGTTTGATCACGTCAGATTAGAAAAAGAGATCCCCCACTTACACTGGCGACACACTTTATTCGAGCTCGGCTAGTCCCACGAATTCGGGTATACCCGGGTGTATTGAGGTTTGTGACTGTTTTCTGCCCGAGTGCATTGAGTTATTTTCCAGGCAGTGATTGAAGCATTTTATTCCCTCTGGCTGCAATACTGCACAGTATATATATATATATACTGCATTACAATTCATGAATTTATGCCATCTGGTAGACACGCGAAGCATTGCAGCCTATTAAATCCTAATCATTATCATTTAACAGATCAGCCGCCCATCAGCCAGGCATGAACCCAGGCTGGGAAGGCAAATGCAACGGGGCTTGTCAGAGGTGAGGAGCGGCGCATTCCAGGTATCTGCCAGGTACATACCGGGTATTTGCTCGAATAAAGTGTGTCGGTGCAGTAGAATTCTTTAGATACCTCCAGATCAGGGCGTTCTGTAACAAATTTGCCCCGTACCCACCATTGACATCCTTCGAAAAGCTCTGTCTGGCAGAGACCGACACAAGGGGACTTACCTCGCAGCTATACAGCGAAGTGCTCAGTACTGGTGAACAAGCCCATGATATATCCTCATTTAGATCTAGATGGGAAGCAGACATCGGAGAATGTCTGGAGGACGAGGACTGGAGTGCTATTTTTCTAGCCACAGCAAAGAGTTCCATATGTACCACCCTCAAGGAGAACGCATATAAGGTCCTGATGAGATGGTACCTTACCCCACTGAAATTATCCAGGTTCATGCCGGGATCCTCCCCGCTGTGCCCACGCCAGTGTGGAGGATCAGCAGACCTGTTCCATATGCTGCGGTCCTGCCCGCGGATCTCCCCATTCTGGGAGACAATTAGACTTTGGATACAGAGACTGTTTGATCTCACTATTCCCCCGGATCCATGGCTGTTTCTCCTAAACAGACCACTAGCGGGTCTCTCTAAAGCTCAAAATAAACTCGTTGCTCACTTTGCACTTGCGACGCGGTGTGAGATCGCAGCACTATGGAAAAGCTCAGAAATACTAACCATCCCAAAAATTCGGAATCGAATTTGGTTTATCTGCCAGATGGAAAAGTTAACGAGTCTGGTTAACGACACTGGCGACAACTATCTAAAAGTCTGGATGCCTTGGTTGGCACAGACAGACATCCTGGGGATAGAAAGGGCATCAATTTGGCTATGATAATTACCAGGTCCGTTCTCCTTGGGAGAGGTGTGATACACTCACGCCCTGTACCAGATGCCCACAATTTAGCCAGGCAACATACCTAGAAGGGCCGCGTAACAGCTATGAGACACATCCACGATCACTAGCACCCCTCCCTCCCCCCCACCTCCAACCCCCTCTACTCCCCCCCTTTCTCTACCTCTTGGTTCAATGTTTGTCCACCGGTTTGTCCGTCCGTATGGTTGTCTTTTTGTCGGTCTTCACATTTGTTTGTCTACCCATGTTGTTGTCTACCTGTTTGTATATACGTCGTTTGGCTGATTCGTGTGTCTGTCGGTTGGGCTGTTAATGAGTCGGTAACTGAGCTTGTGCGTCTGATCCCCTCGGTTAGAAGGTGGATTTGTCACCGTTATATTGACTCCGGAATGCGAGCCTTGTCTTGATGCCCCTCTAGGCTCACCAGTTTGACTACAGGTCGAAGCTCTGTCACACTACTATTAATATCGTTATATTTTCGGAGACAATGAGGATCGCCTCGACATAATGTATCTTTTAATGCATTGTAATGTATTCTGTTATAAACCAATAAAAATTTAAGTTACAAAAAAAAAGACTCAGAATCTATTGAGATGCACATGGTCAATTATGTTAATAATTTTGCGGGTATTGTCGGAGGCCTGTCTTCCTGACACAAATCCCACTTGATCTATGTGAATGAGCCTGGGGAGAATTGGATTTAGTCTGTTTTCTAGTATCTTGCTGAAGAGTTTGAGATCTGTGTTGAAAAGTGAGATTGGTCTGTAATTGCCGCAATGAAGTGGGTCCCATCCTTCCTTATGAATGATGGCGAGATTAGCCGCGGAGATTGTACCCGGGATCGGCTCACCCTCCAGAAAAGAGTTGAACATATCTAGAAGGTAGGGGGACAGAGTTGCCACAAAGGTTTTATAATACCTATTGGAGAAGCCATATGGGCCAGTGGTTTTGGCTGGTTTAAGGGACCCTATGGCTTCAGCTATCTCCTCGTGGGAGATTTTTGTGTTTAAGTTTTTTAAATCTTCCTCGATAAAGAGGGCAGGTTACATTGCTCAAAATATTGCGAGGCTATTTTGGCAGTTTTATGTTCCTGGTCTGGAGGATGAAGGTTGTACATTTCCTTAGAATAATTGGCGAATTCCTGGGCAATTTCTTTCTCTACATAAGAGATTTGGCCATCTTTTGTGCGAATCTTAGAGATTTGGGATTTAGCTTTCAAGGCTCTTAGTTTTGAAGCTAGTAGTCTGTCTGCTTTATTGCCCCTGTCATAAAACCTTTGGTTGGTCCACTTTAACGCCCTCTCCACATCTTCAAGCTGCGTTTGTTTTAATTCTGCTCTTGTTTTGTCTAGCAGTTTAAATAATCTTTTGGAGGGGTTATTTTTATGTTGCTGTTCCAAATTTAGAATTTTATCAGTGAGCTCTTTTTGTAGTTTAAACTTCATTTTTTTCTTATAGGAGGCTAAAGAAATTAGATCGCCTCTTAAAGACGCTTTATGTGCCTCCCACAACATTGCCGAGGCCGCGACGGACCCTTTATTAATTCTGAAAAAGGTGGCGAGCTTTTGTTTGACTGTTTGGACTAGTTCCGGATCATTAAGGAGGGAGTCATTTAGCTTCCATTTGTATGAGTTGCTTTTAACATAAGGTAGAGAGAGGGTCAGTTCGACAGGAGCATGGTCATTCCACGTGATTGGGCCTATATTCGAGTGGGAGAATGCCTGGAAAACATTATTGGTACCTAGAAAATAATCAATCCTCGAGTAAGACTGATGAGGACAGAGAAGAAAGTGTAGTCCTTTGGCCCTGGTGCTGGGCCCTCCATATATCCACTAGGGAGAAACTTTCTAGGATAACTCTGAGCTTTTTAGCCTTTTTTGGGGTTAGGGTAAAGTGGAACCATGTTGAAGTCCCCGGCTATAATTAGTGAGGCCAGAGATGCTTGGTCCAGGGATTCGAATAGTTTTTTTAATGAAGGGGATCTGGTTTTCGTTGGGGGCGTACACGTTGACAAGCGAGATGGGGGAGCCCGCAAGAGTACCCTGTAAAATCAGGAATCTTCTGTCTGGGTCCCGGGTTTCTTTTGTGAGAGCAAAGGAGACATTATTTCAGATTAGAATGGCCACACCTCTTTTTTTTAATTGGGGAGGATGCGAAAAAAGCATGGTTGAAGGTATTCCTAAATGTCCAAAAAAATAGTACCAGCACTCTCTGTCTCACAGCTACAGATATAAGCGAATACCAGTGTAGGGAAAATGAATAATTTAATGACACTAATAATTAACTGAAAATATAGCAACAATAGCCAATACGCCAATGCAAGAATAAATATCACCATAGAGGATATGAAAATATAGGGGGTAGAGGGGAAAGAAGGAGAAGGGGAAAAAAAACACAAAAGAAAAGCAAAAAATCACAAAAATGGAAAAAGGAAAGCAAACTAGGGGGGTGACGTTTCGAGGGGTGACCTCTTCATCTGGCCCATTCCCCCTGGTCCCAAAGGGTCCCAGAGGTACTTCCCTAAGCCTTCCCTCCCGTCAAAGAGGGTTTGCTTATACTTGTTCACTGATTGAAATCTGATATCTGCATATGTTCTGTGTCTTTCACAATATTCTTGTATCTACATTCAGTGGTTGATTTTTGATATCTGCTTATGTGATTTGCCCTCTTTAGACTTTAGATTTATATCATTAGCTGAGTGTGGGATCATTTGACAGTGGGGAGGGAAGGCTTAGGGAAGGGAGGGGGGAAGGGGATGGGAAAGGGAGGGGGGAAGGGGATGGGAAAGGGAGGGGGGGAAGGGGACGGGACAAGGGAGGGGGGAAAGGGACAGGAAAGGGAGGGGGAAGGGGATGGGAAAGGGAGGGGGGAAGGGGACGGGAAATGGAGGGGGAAGGGGACGGGAAAGGGAGGGGGAAGGAGACGGGACAGGGAAGAGTGGGGGAAGAGCGACATCTCACACGCCAGCTTATACCCTCGATCCGACCTTATGTTGTTCTTAGCATTGCTTATGGAGTGTTTCTGATTGTTTCTTAGGAATGAGGATTCTTAGGGGGAGAGGTGTACCCTAAATACAAATTGTCGTGGGGGGGGGGGAGGTGTGGGGAGAAGAGAAGAACAGGGAGAGGGGGGAGAGGGATATCCTATGTTCCAACTTACAGCTTAAATACAACCTTGAGCAGTAATATACATTGATTGAAAGGCATTTCTGTGTGCCTTTTGGGTTTGGAATTTCTTGGGAAGTATGGTAGACCAAGGGTGGGGTGGGGGGGAGAAGGGGATGGGGAGGACGAGAAGGGGGAGGAAAGGGAGAGGGGGGGAGAAACTGGGGGAAGGGGATCTGTGGTAGGGAGTCTATGCTGAGGAGGTTTGGGAGTGTGTAGACAAGGTGCATACAACCTTTCCATTACGTCTCTTTGTGATTTAAGCATAGTCAAGTAGTCCAAGTTGTTGGGGGTAGCCTCCAAAGGTAAGCAGCCCTCCTGGGGGCCCAGAGGGACCGGCTCCAGCACTGGCTCCTCCCCCCCTCATCCTCCACCCCGGCTGTCAGTTGTAGTAGAGTTCTGGGAAACAGATCTTCTCAGGCCGACCAGGCATCCGCAGGAGTCCCCCCCACCCCCCCCCCCGGGCAGGGGCAGAACCGCGACAGTGGTGGCAGGATCGGGGGCAACAGTGGGCATCACATGGACACTTCCCAGGTGAGTTGTACCCAAACGGGTAGCAGGGGAGGGTTTGGGTCCAGGGGGGCAGGCAGAGGGAATCGGAATAAGTTGCAAGGACATTGCCTGGTTAGGGCCGTGGTGGGGATGGGAGTGGTTAGATGGGCAGGCCGGAGCGGAAGTGGGGAGGAGAGTGGTGGAAGGAGAGGGTGAGTGGTAGGAGAGGGACCAGAGGGGGGGAGTAACCAGGTCAGGGGGTGATGGGGAGAGGGGCGGGAGGGAGGCGAGGTGGCAGGGGGGTGGGAGCGGGGGATGGAGTACAACCCCTGGTTTACTTGTTTGCAGGGAGCCAGGGACCCCGTCTGGGCAACGCCATCGCATGTCTCATCGGGCTCCAGGCGGCAACGACCGCGCTCAGCAGGGAGAGGGAAAGATGAACGGTGAATGCAGCGGAGGGGGCGGGGGGTGGAAGATGGGGGGAGGGCGCCCATCAAGTAGGCACGCTCTGGAAAAAGATTTGTGCAGGAAGTACTGCTGCGGCCCCTTTTAACCTCATTCACCCCCGAATTTTTTCGGGGATGTTCTCCGTATGCCACGCCACTTTCACGCGTTCAGCCGCATTCAGCGCTGAATGGCTAGACAGCGCTAATAGCGCTAAACAATGAAAACTGCCCGCGGCGCCTAAAACGGCCTTAACACCGCCGGAACATGCCGCATCTGCCCGCAAGTTTGAATTTCGCACCGAAACTGCCGCAGGAGGCTAAAGGCGGCCGCCACTGTAAATAGGGGTATTGGTGATTAGCTGGACGGCTAGTGGGGAAGATTGCCTAGGAGATAGGGAGACTCTTTTGTCCGGGAGGCCGGACCTCCAGTAATGTGGGTGGGGGGGCGGCGGGGCGGCGGGGAGGCGGGGCGGGAGCGGTCCTCGGGGCCCTAGGGAAGCTTCTGACTTGCCAGATGCTCTGACGTCCGGGGGGTCTCTGCTGGGTTCGGTCTTGTAGAGGCGCGGGGGGGCCTCTCGTCATCTTGCGGGGGAGACACCCCAAGAGCCCTCTGGAATTCCCGGGAGTCCTCTGGGTCCGAGATGGTGAAGTGTCGGCCGTTCTTGAGGACCACCAATTTGAATGGGAAGCCCCACCTGTACTTGATGTCCCGGGCTCTAAGAATGCTAGTGAGGGGCTTCATATCTCTTCTTTTCCCAATGGTGATCCTTGATAGATCGCTGAAGATCTGGATGGTGTTATCTTCTATCCGGAGATCCCCCTGACCCCTGCCAGCAGACACGATTTTTTCCTTTGTAGTATACGTGTGGAGCTTCACAATCACATCTCTGCTGCAGTTTGGATCAGAGGAATTGGGACCCAGGGCCCTGTGTGCCCGATCCATTTGGAGATCACGTTCCGATAAATCGGGGACTAGCTGCAGGAAGACTTTTTGCAGGTAAGTCTGGAGGGCATCAGGAGAAACAGATTCAGGTATGTTTCAGGTAGGTTTTGCCTACGCTCTCTGTTCTCCTGATCCTCTCGTGCATTTTTCAAATCAACGACAACATGGCCAAGCCTGACCAACTGCGTGTTCGACTGGGCTAGGAGGGTCCCTTCCATTTTGACCTCTAGTTCAACTGTCCGTTTGGATGGGCTGTTTATGTCAGATCTGATCCCAACCAGGGCCTTCCCTAGATCCTCTTGGAATCCCTTCCTCATCTTGAGGATTAGGGACTCGAAATAATCTTTATTCAGACCCTGCTGTTCTAATTCAGGTAGGTCCTGAGATTCGTACTCCTCGGCATGATCGGGCTCCTCGCCAACATCTTGATTTTTTGAGCTCCGCTCCGGCTGTCTTTGCGCCGGCAGGAAGAACTTTGTTACAGGGTTTTGGGTTTTTCTTTGTTTCCCTGCCATTTCCCCAGCTTCAGGAGAGGGATATGGTGCTTTTTCTGGGGTTTTTGTGTGTGCAGTAGTTTGCTCGTTCTGCTAAATTGCTTAGGAGGGTGTCGGGAGTTCTTTCCCTACTCAGCCATTCCCGGTGATGTCACTGGAAGTCTCCATTTTGTGGTTGTTTTTAATTTTTAGGTTGCCCATTCTTTGCCATTGTGGCAATCCATGCCCTTATTGTCCAAGTCTGGATAATAGGCATTTTGCCAATTACTGTACTGTATGTGTTACGAGGAGGGGAGGTTGTCGGGGGTAGAGGGGTGGACAGTAGGGTGTCCATTCATTTCCATTGGGATTATCTTTACTCCCATTGAGGGCATAGGTAACTACACTGGCAATCAATGAGTGTATTGGTGTTTGAATTGTATTTGAATGTTTATTGGGGGGTGAGGGAGTGGGTGAGGTGAAGGTGGTTGTCGCCCCGGGGTGGGTGGTAAGGACTCTCAGGTGGGTATTGGGTGGGTTAACTATTGCTAAGGTAATAAAGGGGTTAACACCTCCCGCAACCTTCCTCGGTAGGCCTAACACCCACCCTTGGGCAATTACCCCCTTCAGGGGATAGCCATCCCATCTACCCCCAATAAACCAGGTACTCTGGTTTAACCCCTTGATTGCCTGAGTGGCTATCAACTAAGGTAATGAAGCTGCTTTAATTTTATTGTAATACACAGTATTGAAGCAGGGGTCCTCGGAGCTGAACCGCAGACATTTCAGCCAGGGGGATCTCCTGATCCTGAGTTCCAGTCTCCAGTATGGGGTGCCAGTATCTCTGCCATGTTTGAATTCTCCTCTGTCACGTGACAGGGACATTTAAACAGTAAAGAGAGAAACCGACACCCCATATAGAGGCCTGTAACTTGGGAAGCAGGGGGTCCACATATCTGAAATTAATGCGGTTTAGCTACGGAGACCCCCTGCTTCAATACTATGTTATTAAAATAAAATAAATGCCTTGTGATCGCCTGATAGGGGCGCGCAGTTAGAGTAACTGATTTTGTCTTACTCATACTGCATATCTCTTACAGACAGGTGCATCGGATTCACATTGCGGGTGTCCCATTCAGAAGCACAGACCCACGCTGTGTTAATCCCGATGGGCGATTAGCTCTTTACTGGCACTCTGAGCGCACAGATTAAAAGAAAAGTGCCCGCAGTGTATTTTGTGAGGGCAGCGCGACCAACCATGACGCTGCATCTGTATGTGTTAACTTGTGCGCCAGTGTGCCATTATATTTTTCACTATGCGGTTTTCAGCCTGATCGGGTGAGGGATTGTGGAGCTCCTACCAAGGTGGTGCTCCCCCTGTCCCAACTATGGGTTGCAGTCCAGACATAAAACAGGGCTGATTTATGAGTGCTTGTGTTCTTTTATCAAAATATATGAGAATGATCTACACTGGCGACACACTTTATTCGAGCTCGGCTAGTCCCACGAATTCGGGTATACCCGGGTGTATTGAGGTTTGTGACTGTTTTCTGCCCGAGTGCATTGAGGTATTTTCCAAGCAGGGATTGAAGCATTTTATTCCTGCTGGCTGCAATACTGCACAGTATATATATATATACTGCATTACAATTCATGAATTTATGCCATCTGGTAGACACGCGAAGCATTGCAGCCTATTAAATCCTAATCATTATCATTTAACAGATCAGCCGCCCGTCAGCCAGGCATGAACCCAGGCTGGGAAGGCAAACACAACGGGGCTTGTCAGAGGTGAGGAGCGGCGCATTCCAGGTATCTGCCAGGTACATACTGGGTATTTGCTCGAATAAAGTGTGTCGGTGCAGTATATGCTTAATCCCCTATAAAACAGTTCCATTTTAATTGAAAGTTATGAACAGTCCCATATAACCACAGAAAAATTTCACTTCGATAAAGGTTTTTAATTGCACAATTAGAGATTTTTTTTCTCCAACAAACGTTATTTAAGGTTTACCGCTGTAATCGTGCTTGCGGCCACATTCTATGGACTCCATGGCCAGACCCAATTTGGACCTTGACCACTGCTACCCTCCATTTAAGATTGGCATCACATCCTTTAAAAAAATGGAATCTGTCACATGGTTTACTACAACCAATCAGATTGGGGGTGTACCATGTGATGCCTTCCTGCTTGGCTGGCTTCCCTACCTTTTGATTATGTCACATCCTTAAAAAAAAAAAAAAAGAATCTGTCACATGGCACACCAGCCAATTGGATTGGGGGTGTACCATCTGACACTCAAATGTGATGTCACAGGCCTTATATAAATCCTACCCCATCTTTTGTGCTTTAAAAGCTGACAGGACAACACCCGCCCCATTGGATTAGATTACAAAGAAAGAACAGAAGACAGAAGAAAATAATTTTCCAGAACTTGAGGAGCATTGCGTCGAAGATGAAGAGGTTCCTGCTGCAGTCGGAATCCGAGGGTGAAGACATCAAAGGTAAAGAAAACATTGATTGTATGTTATTTTTTAAATTTTTATTGTATTTTTTTTAGGTTGCCCATTGACTGCCAATGTGTTTATCTATGCTCCTTTAAGGGTATAATGTAGATATGAACTACAGGGTGTGCATACTGTATCAAACAATGTATTTTTTTGCAAAAGCCTGTTTTTATGTAATTGTTTTGTTTTGGATTTGTGGTTGCTTTTATTTAAATGTTTTGGATTTGTGGTTGTTTTTATTTAAATGTTTTGGATTTGTGGTTGTTTTTAATTTAAATGATTTGGATTTGTAGTTGATTTTATTGAATTGTTTTGAATGTTTTGAATGTTTTGGATTTGTAGTTGTTTTTATTGAATTGTTTTGAATGTTTTGAATGTTTTGAATTTGTAGTTGGTTTTATTGAATTGTTTTGGATTTGATTTGAGTTTTATTTAATTGTTTTGGATTTGTAGTTGTTTTTATTTAATTGTTTTGGATTTGTTTTTCACATTTTTTAGGTTGTCCTTTGACTGCCATAGTGGAAAAGCATGCCTATATTATATGGCCATGGTTTAACACTGTGCCAATTAATGGTTAGTAGGGGTTGAGGGTTGGTGAGGTTGCCCCGGGAAGGATGGTTAGACCTCCCAGGTGGGTAGCGGGGCAGGGAGGATAGCCCCTTATTTACTATAGCGCTTACTAACCCCTAAGGTGATGAATGGGTTAGGGGCCATTAGTTTGTTTTCTATTGTAAAGTTCCTGCCAATGGAGGACAGAGAGGATGGGGAGGAAGACTAGGACGTCCTTCATCCTTGCAGGGGTATGTAGAACTTGTATTTACTTTATGCTGGCTGGTTTAATTTTTAATGGACAAATGCACTATTATCCATATCTGGATAATAGTAATTTTGCCCATTACTGTACTGTATGAGTTGGGGTTGTAGGGGGGGGAGGTTGTATTTATGTATTGCACTGTTATTTTTTTTTTTTATGGGGAAAAGCGCTAATAGCTATTTTTGGTTAATAGCACTTTTACCCATTCCTGTTGTTGGTACAGGGGGTGGGGCCTTGCGGGAGGGTAGCACACGGGGTTAACCCCTTCATTACCTTAGCGGCTGTAACCACTAAGGTAATGAATGGGTTAACTTCGACTGCCACCCTCCCACAAGGCATAAACACCCCCCTGGGGCAACTACAATCTTCACCCATCCCTTGTACCAACAACTACTGCTATTTAACCCTTCCATTACCATAACGGATAGCCGCTAAGGTAATGAAACTGGCTGCAATTAAATTTTAATTGCACAGGATTGATACCGAGGCCTATGGGGACCCCTGGATACCCACACGGAGCCCCGGGCACCTTCGGGGGCCCCCGTATCTCTGGGGGGAACTGGGGGCCCCCGTTGGCCTCCGGTATCAATCCTATGCAGTAAATCTAAAAGAAAATGCTTTTATGCATCTTGCAATATCTTTAGCACCAGGCTTTAGCTGGCGCCAAAATATTGCAAGTTTTTAAGGCATGATATGCTTATTACTGCTTAGTGAATAGCAGTTTCTGACAAAATCAAAATAAATTTGGGCTTATTGTACAGCTTTTTTTTGGCCAGAGTGTTAGAGCTCGGAAAAAAGCCATTAGAGCACCATACTGCCCTGTTATCGAAGCTTAGTCAATAGCAAAACAGACAATATAGCGCTATAAGGGCCTTTATAATACTATAAGCCACTTATTGAAGTTTAGTGAATGAGCCCCTACAGCAGGGGGCGCAGCGCGAATAGTTTGCACACTACTCCCCCTGGCGCTCGCGCCACCCCACCTTCCTTTCCGGTGTGCGTGGGTAATGTGATGTCACACCATGACCCCGTGGCATCATTTGACGCTGTGTTGCCATGGCGACATGTCGCCGAAGACCCGGCTGGCAGCAGGTAAGTAAGTTACAGAGGCCTCCCCCAGCATTTAATTTAAATGCCATGGGGAAGAGCTTGGGGTCCCTTTAACCGCCCGTACCCCCAGCAAAATCTCTCGCCCCCCTGGGGTTCGCGCCCCCCAGTTTGCGCACCGCTGCATTACAGTATAAGTCCTACCGGTAGCTAGTGATTTGTGAATATCTTCAATGGTAGTTAATGATATTTTTTCGTGCATCTTCCTTGCATTTCAGAATTTTAATAACGTTTCATTTTGATTGAAAATGAGCAAAATGTTCCCAAAATGTATTGAATGGGGATAGATTCACAAAACAAAATGAGGTTATTCAGTCCAACCCAGAATAAGGCTTTCCCTCTCCCCCTCTTCCCCTCTTCCCCTCTCCCCCTCTCCCCCTCTCCCCTCTCTCCCTCTCTCCCTCAAAGCAACTACCTTTTGTCAAGTTTTATTTATAAAATTATTTAATTTCGCATGATTTATGAATTTGGGCTAAATTTTGAAAATATTAAAAATGGGGAAATCAAATAACATGTTATGCAAAAAAATTGTTCTGAACTATTAAGAATTGTCCTTATAACTAAATTGTGTATTTAGTTATTCATACACTTTTAAAGAGAGAACAATGAGAGGTTAGGATAATTAAAATCTTAAGCTACCGAAAATTCAATTCACAGATCTCTTCCCACATTTGGTAATAGATAACTTTATTTAGTTAGGTGAGAAATATCAGTGATGTTACATTGATAGATATTTGAATCACCTTTGCAGCAAAAATACCACTGAAGGACTTCATAATGGCAACACAAATAAATTGCTTCTGTAATATTTCATGACAAAATGACTCCCTAGACTTAGGTAGTCTGAGCTGTATTTACTCCTAACCACAGCTTATAAATATTTGATTTTTTTTTTAATCTTGGAAGATATGTATACCTGAACAAGACTTATTTTTATATTTGGAAGATACTACAGTATTGTTCATCTCCATTCTTAAACACTTACCATCATTAACGTCATTTAGTTTTATATGACATAACTAGGTTTGCCTCATTGAATTTTTAACAATATGGGATATCATAATCCAGTATGAAAGTGTGATGTCATATTAAGTGGTGAATAAATGGGAAATGCTTGGAGTTGAATGGTATCTCTTGCTTGACCATTGTATTCTTTGGTTTTTCTCATCTCTGTTCTTGGCAGAGTAGTTAACAAGCTGTGGGGAAAAAAAGTAATACCAATAGGGGTGGGTGTCATGTTATTATGAGATGACCAGGCAGTGTCTTAACTTATAATTTTAATAATTTAGTAAGGCGATATCTATCAGAAAAGGTATCTATTTTACTCATGTAGAAATCTATTTCATTTTTAAGACTGATTTCATTACCGTAATTTAAAATCCAGGCATTTCATGTCAAGTAGGAAAAAAGGGCAGTGCGCTACTAAAACTGGGTCACACGTGCAAAAGAGGCATTAGTTAAGCCTCTACAGTATATGCCCCATATATGTGCAAGTGAACATAAGTGCAAATATATAATAAATATGACCTTAAATGAAGATGCACTAAGCGTCTAAGTAAAATATGCACTCACAATGTGTCTGATAAAATCGGGATATGACAAAGCCGACGTGACTACGTGGTGAAACGCGTAGAGTGGGAGTCATTCTATCACGCGGAGCAACTGGGAGAGGAAGTGTGGAAAGCCGAGCTACCACCGGAGGACAACTGGACCTGACGTCAGGCGCCCAGTCTTGCGGTGACGCGACGGAGCAGGGGCTGGAGACAGAGGTCTATTGGGAGCCACGGGACGGTGAGCAGGCTTGCTGATAGTCTCTTCTGTACACTATTGTAGTGTTACATTCCCGATTTAATCAGACACATTGTGAGTGCTTATTTTATTTAGATTAAACTATTTTATACGTGGTTGATCTGTGCTATGCAGTGTCTTCTCTCTCTCTCTGCATCCAGGGTTTTTTCATCCTGAGTACCGGGGCTGCCCTGATGACTCTGAATAGACAACCACCGTGGACTGACTGCCATAGCCCTTAATGCTGTTTTAAATCTTACAGTTTGTAAGTAGACAATTCATATGAGCCAAGAATTGGAGCATATTGCCAATTTCACTACTTCCTCTGCACTTAGATTGTCTGTGCCCTTGTGTCTCCCCTTTATGCTCCCCCTGAATTTCGTGTATCCATAACAACATTCGGGAAGAAGTGAAGACCAATCCCACCAGAGGGTCTGAGCAGTGGGTGACATCTCATCTTTATTTTGTTACCCTATTGGGTTTATCACTTTATCACATTTATGTGTAAAATATTTGCACTTTAACATTCATTTATTTTATTTAAGTATTATTGTTATTTCACTATATTTACAGTGATCACCTTTTTAGTTGTTTTTGCGCCGATTTATCACTTTATTATCAGTACCTTTGTAATAGTTATTTTGTCCATTACTGTACTGTATGTGTTTGGGCAGAGGGGGATTGATTGAAATGTTGGCCATGCTTATTTATTGACATACATGGTTGGTACCATAGGTCTGCAGAGACCTATGGAGACCACCTGAGGACCCCCCGGACGCCCACAGGTACCACCTGCGGACTCAAGTGGGACACCTGCGGGGAAGAACTGGGGCCCCACAGCTGTGGGGGCCCCGTGGCCCCGCACCACCCGAGGGCCCCCAGACCCCCGTGGGAACCACCTGAGTGCCTCAGACACCTGTGGGGTTGACCCGGGGACCCCCAGACACTCGTGGACACACCCGTGGACCCAATTGTGACCCGCAGGGACCACCTGGAGGCCCATGGCGCCTGGCAGGAACCACCGGGAGACCCCCAGACCCTGGGGTACTGGTGCACTATGGGACCTGCGGACACCCGTCAGGACCACCGGGGACTACCGTAGGTCTGGTGTATTAACCCTGTATGTTAAAAAATAAATAATGGTTTTACATTATGGGGGTGAACGGATAACCGCTAAGGCAATGAAGGGGGTTAAGGCACAATAGCAGGTTTATTGAGGGAAATTGCCCCAATAAACATTACATTATGTATTACTCACCAATACACAACCCACCCACCTCCTGTGCCCCCAACAACCCCTAACACACATAAAAAGCAATTTTTTGTTTTTATGCAGATTAATGATAGCAGAGGCCGCTGGGCCCTCGGGTGGTCCCCGTGAGTGTTTGGAGGCCCTCAGGTAGTCCCTAAGGATGTCCGGGGGCCCTCGGTTGGTCACCACGGGTGGTCCCCATGGGTGTCCAGGGGTCCTTGGATGGTTCCCACTGGTGTCCGGAGGTTCCTCGAGTGGTCCCCACGGGTGTCCGGGGGCCCCTGCTCGCCTGCGGTACCAATCATGTGTCTAAAAAAATAAATATGCATACATTCTAATAAATACATCACCCCCCGATACTATTTTGCCCATTACTGTATGAGTACAGTAATGGGCAAAATTACTATTATCCAGATATGGACATTAGTGCATTTGTCCATTTAAAATAAAACAGTAACCAGCAGAAATAAAGTAAATAAAACTTGCACTCACCCCTGACAACCTGCCATGATGAAGGCCATCCTCATCACCGTCCAAGTCCTCCGTTGCCAGAAACAATACAATAAAAAATACAATCTAATGGCCCCTAACCCCTTAATCACCTTAGCGGATAGTAACCGTTATAGTAGTTAAGGGGTTAACCCACGCACCCCCTCTACCCACCCAAGAGGCCTAACCACCCTCCCCAGGCAACTACCCCCACCCTCCACCCATTCATTGGTACAGTGGGTACATCATGCTCATATAATATGGGCATGATTTACCACTATAGCAATAAATGGTGAAGCAAAACAAAAAACAGGCCCAAATAAAACACATTACATAGAAAAATAAACACATTACAAATGCCAAGAAACCAATTGATTGGCACAGTGGGTACATCATGCCCATATAATATGGGCATGATTTAACACTATGACAGTCGATGGTCAACCAAAAAAATAAACAACCCCCAACAATATCCAATGCAACCAAAACAATCACCAAATAAACAACAAGAAACAAGTTAACACTACAAAATTACAAGCAATCAATGAAGCAAATACCAAATAAACACCAGAATAAACAATTAAAACACAAAAACGTCAATTAAGAAATTAAAACTCCAAATAAACACCATTATTAAAAAGCAAAAGACCAAAAATAAATCATATTTAAAAAGCATAAACAAAAAATAACAGCAATAAATAATTTAAAACACAACAAAAAATGCCATAATTCAAAATAAAAACACAGAATAAATAGCATAAATATTTAAGAGCAAAGAATCAAAATACATTTAAAAGAACTAAAAGCAAGCATTTGCCAAAATAACCATTGTTTGTAACTGTGTGTATCTATAGCCCTAAAGGGGCATACATAAATATATTGGCAATCAATGGGCAATAAAAAAAAATAAAAAATTAAAAAAAAAAAAAATGAAAAACCAGTAAAAGAAAAATAATATACATTCAATGTTTTTTTTTATCTTTAGATGTCTTCACCCTCCGATTCCCGTGTTCTTAGCAAGCTCTTGAACAAATCAACGACCCAAAACAGCAATGTGCATCAAGTTTCTTTATCTTCATCTGTTAGTTGTAATCCATTTGGGGGTTCTTCTTCATCTTCATCTTCATCTTCATCTTCTTCTTAATCTTCTTCTTCATCTTCTTCTTAATCTTCTTCTTAATCTTCTTCTTTATCTTCACCTTTATCTTTATCTTCACCCATCTTCATCTGTAATGCCATAGTAATCCTATTGGGGAGGAGGTCTTCACTCTCAGCTTCTTGTCATCAAATGAGGCTGCACAGGCTTTTATATGGCCTCTAACGTCACATTTGAGTGGCAAATGGTTCCCACGCCATCTGATTGGCTAGGATAATCATGTGACAATTTTTTTTTAGACTGTGATGTCATGTAAAGGGATGAAAGACAGCCAATCAGAAAGGCTGTGCTTCCTTTCCCTTTAACGTGATGTCACCAAACCCACATGGCCACAGTCACATGTTATTTCAGACAATCATATTGTGAGATGTAAATCCCCAATCTGATTAGTTGAAGTAGCCCACATCACTTAAAAAAAAATGCATCACATGGTATATCACCAAACCGATTTGTTTGTATATCATGTCATGGCTTCCATTTTTTTCCTGAAGTTACGTTATCTTAAAGGGAGTGAAGCATATGCTACCTGATTGGCTGGCTTCCCTCCCTTTAAGATGATGTCACATCATTAAAAAAAATGGAAAACATCACATGGTATATCAACAAATCAGATTGGTGGGTGTAACATTTGTCAGTAAAATGTGAGATCACAGGCTTTATATAAGGCCTTTTCACTTCTCATTTGACCCCAATAATCTCTCAAATCAACATCTCCTGCCCTGGACCTGACCTGTTGGATTAAAAAGAAGAGAAGAAAGAAGAAAAGAAGGAAGAAGAAGAAAATAAAGGAAAGAAGAAATAACTTACTGGAGACTCCTCTGTAATCAACAGAGGATCATGGTCTTCTGCACATCAGGCTGATGAGGAACATCGTGGGTCAAGAGTTGTTGTTGCAGTTGGACGAGGAATGGTGAATGTTCATCCCTGTGAAAAAAAAGGGGGTTAACCGGCGCCAAAGAGGGGTAAATACCAGACCAGTAGAAGGTGTAACAGTCCAAATACAGTCCTTGGGATGATGAATAGTGATGATTCTCACCTCAGCAGTGCATATGTGGAAAAAGAAAAAGAAAAAGAAACAGATAATAGTGCAGTAAATCAACACAGGGGGGGGGATTGCACAGATACTAGCAATGAAACAAACAAGACATACAAACATGAAACACTAGCACGGCCTAAATATTAATAAAAAGCATATTTATTGGTGTGGAAAGTGTGGACGACCATATATTAGATATGAAGATCCAACTAGATCCCTATAAAGATAACAAAGAGTTGCTCGCTCTAGAACCGACTATTAAGAAAAGGCTAGATCAGGCGGAATTAGAGATAGTTCAAATTAAACAACAAAAATTTTTCAGGGATAAACAAGACTATGACACTGGCTGTCAGAGAGATTGGGCAAAGAAATCTAAAGAGATTAATGTTACAAATGTAGATAATAAGAAACCCAGTGTAGCGATAGGACCTAAAGAATCCAATGCTAAAAGGAGCAGATTTATACAAAAGGGAGTTAATAATGCCCCAAAAAAATCCTCCATTAATGTACTGGTTCCTACACCGTTCGTTCCGGTTAAGCAACCTTTGCATGATAAAAATCTATATCTGCAACAAAAAAGAGCTAAGGAACGATATGATGCACTAACATTACCTCAATCAATTCCCATTCCGGTCAGCAATAGATATACATTGCTGTCCGATATAGGATCAGAGAGTGATGTGGAGAGCATCTCGTATACACCACTCCCCACACCAGCCATTAAATCAAATTTTTCTTTTTTAGAGTGGAGGAAGGAAAGAGATCACATCTTCCCAGAGGTGGAAATAATCAAACATGCATCAGAAATCCAACCTCCACTAAACTACAAAAAAAGAAAGACAGGACCCGAGGGAGAAGAGGAGGTACTAGTAGAAATCGGGTAAAAACTACAAAAGAGTATCCGAATATCTTTAATATAAGTCAGTACCAGCTCACCGATATTGAGAAAAAAGTACTCAACAAAGGGCTTAAGTTTGCTCCAGTCTGTGGACCAAATAGTTTTAATCTCTACATAGATGTTCATAAATTTGCCCGCAAACTCGCCCTGAAAAAATATTTTGCTAGGGATAAAATCACTAACAAAACCAATCCCATTCAAGAGGTACGCAGTACTGCTGATCCTCAAGAAAAGATTTTCAAAAAAGCATCCACGTTCTATCCAAAGTTCGCGCAAGGACATCTAGTAAGCTCCTTTGTAGAAATGGTCAGCATAGATCTAGAGAACTCATGTAGAACATATAAAATCAAAAAAGATAATTTTAATATTAAAGAAAAAGAGGCAGTCCAAAATCTAGAGAATAATGACTCGATTGTTATCAAATCGGCTGATAAGGGTGGGGGTATTGTGGTCATGGACAAAGAGTATTATCTAAAAGAGTCCATGAGATTACTGGGAGATGAGACCACATACCTCCCCCTTAACAGTGACCCTTTGGTGCATTTCAAAGCCGAACTAGGAGAATTGTTGACTTCTGGTGTAGATAGTGGGGCATTATGTGAGGATGAGTTTAAATTTCTGTCTGTTCAGTTTCCACGTACACCGTTATTTTATTTTATACCTAAAATTCACAAAAATTTAACTGCACCTCCGGGGAGACCTATTATTTCTGGTATTTCTTCCCTCACTTCAAATCTTTCACAATTTATAGATCACCATCTTCAACCTGTAGTCACTGGTGGTAGATCCTATTTGCGAGACACGACACATACGCTACAAATTTTAAAAGATCTTAAATGGCAGCAAGGATACATTCTAGCTACAGCTGATGTAACATCCTTATACACAGTTATCGACCATCATCAAGGATGCCAGGCCGTGTCTCGCAAACTGGAACACTCCAGTGGCTATTCACGCACTAAGAGGGATTTTTTGATGGAGAGTATTTGGTTTATTTTAACACATAATTATTTCACTTTTAATTCCCACTATTACATTCAGAAATGTGGTACCGCTATGGGCACGAGGTTTGCTCCTAGTTATGCCAACTTATTTATGGACAGTTGGGAGGAGGAGTTCATTTGGAACAACTGTCCCCTAGGAGCAAACCTGGTGCTCTGGCGGCGCTACATTGATGATGTGATTTTCATTTGGTCAGGCACTCAGGATTCTTTAAATGATTTTTGCACTTATCTAAATCACAATCACCTTAATTTAAAATTCACCTGTAGTTTTAGTACTGAACACATTGATTTTTTGGACCTCCACGTATATGTCAAAGATGATATATTGCACACAAAAACCTTTTTTAAGCCTGTGCAGGCAAATAACTATGTGCGCGCGGATAGTCACCATAATCCGCAGTGGCTGCGAAACATTCCAAAGGGACAATTGGTACGTCTTAAACGTAACTGTTCAGAAGACGAGATTTTTAAGAAACAAGCAGAAGATCTAAAACAAAAATTCATTAATAGAAAATACCAAGAGTTTGAATTAAATGAGGCTTTTAATCAGGTCAATGAGATCAATAGGGACACTTTACTTCAATATGAGGTCAAAAAGAAGGAAACAATAAATACACGTCACAACCAGGTAGCGTTCATTACTCAATATAATGAGATGGCGCCAAAAATTAAACAAATTATAAATAAGTATTGGCCTATTTTATTACAAGATGAAGTATTGGCAGATATCCTTCCAAAAAAAGCCAATATTATATTTTCCAAGGCTAATAACTTAAAATCCAAACTAGCTCCCAGTTGTCCGGTGAACCAAAAAAAGCAGAAACTAGGAGGGAATTTAAAAGGTTTTTTCACCTGTGCAAAATGCGTAGCATATTCATTTAGTAAAAATTCAAAAAAATTTACATCCAATGTTACTAATAGGAGTTACCCTATATATAATTTCATCAACTGCCACTCTACATATGTTATATATTTATTGCAATGCCCTTGTGGCTTGCAATATGTGGGCAGAACAGGGAGAACATTCCAGAGACGTGTCTATGAGCATATTTACAACATTAGAAGGGGCTTAGTGACACATAGTGTCTCACATCATTTTTCTCTGTACCACGATAAAAATCCCAAGGGTCTTATCTGTCAGGCAATTGAGCAAGTTGATGTTAATCCTAGAGGGGGGAGTATACTCCAGCAGGCCAGTATACGTGAGGCTTACTGGATATATGAACTTAAAACTCTCTCCCCTAAAGGAATGAATATCGACTTTGAACTCAAAGCCTTTTTATAATTATTTATTTTTATCATCCATTTTAAGTCATTAATTCATTGTTCTGCCACTGTATATTTTTAATGTCTTTTTAAATGTTTTTAACGTTTTTCCTCTTTTTTCTGTTATCCCAATTAATGTTGTATGTTTATTATATATGTTGATTAGCATAGGCCGTTGTTTATGTGCTGTTGTCTATTAGCCCTAAGTGGGGTTAATACCAACTATCCAATTAACCAACCAGGACTTTGGACTGATGGTATATATACCATAGAGACTATTAGACAAGCACATCCCTTGAAGAAGTACGCGCATGCGTACGAAACGCGTCGGGAAGTTTCAAGTTTTTAGAGTGTTCCAGTGTGGTGAAGTCTGCAGTTCCAAAGGAGAAATCTGCAGTCTCAAATAACTGCTTTAAACCGAGGTGCGGCGACATTGCGGCTGCTGAGGAGGACTGGAGGACTGGAGTCCTGTGAGCCGGTGGAGAAATTACAACTGAGGTGACGTCACGTCCGCCCAGAGGCCTCGTCATCTGAGTCATCTGCCTGGCATCTCAGTCACGTGTAGACGCCAGCCCAAGTGCTCCGGTCGCCATCTTGAGAGCCCAGCTGCACGCATCAGATCGTTGCCTGTACCCTTCCAGCATTTTGTGAGTAGGGTTGTAATTTTACCCCTCCGGATGCGGTTTATGCACTTTCCACACCAATAAATATGCTTTTTATTAATATTTAGGCCGTGCTAGTGTTTCATGTTTGTATGTCTTGTTTGTTTCATTGCTAGTATCTGTGCAATCCCCCCCCCCTGTGTTGATTTACTGCACTATTATCTGTTTCTTTTTCTTTTTCCACATATGCACTGCTGAGGTGAGAATCATCACTATTCATCATCCCAAGGACTGTATTTGGACTGTTACACCTTCTACTGGTCTGGTATTTACCCCTCTTTGGCGCCGGTTAACCCCCTTTTTTTTCATTTGTTTCCCTGACTGGTTGTACCACCAGTCTTCCACCTGGCTGCCTGAACATTCATTTAATTTCATTTAATATTATTAGCGCTGTTTTGCACCTATTCTTTTTTTCTGTGAATGTTCATCCCTGCAAAGGTAAAAAACACGTTGATTGCATTTTGCCCATTACAGTATGTGTTGGGGGTGGGGACATTCCTGTATTCTGTTGGTGGTAGAGAGGGTCAGTGAAGGAGGTAGTTGCCCCGGGGTGTGTGTTTAGGCCTTGCAGGAGGGGTTAACCCCTTCATTACCCACTAAGCTAATGAAGGAGGGGGTTAACCCCATCATTACCCACTAAGCTAATGAAAATGTTAACTCTTACTGCAACCCTCCCAGGAGACCTAAACACCCACCCTGGGGCAATTACAAGTTTCACCAGACGTATTTGATCTATCATCAGAGCGGTAACATGTACCCTGAACATGCCCTGTCCAACTGATTTGTCCTTACTGTACGTGCATATTATACCACTTTAATAGTTATACAATAGGGGGAAAAAAGTGTGTATGTGTAGCACTATTCTAATATTGAGTGATAAGTATAAATACTCAAAAAGTGATATAATAGTGTTTGGGGCTGCCAACTACAAAACTAACCACCCTAAGTTAGTGTAAAGCATAAAAACAGAAAAAATAGTGACACCCTTGCATAAATAATGATGATTAACACACAAAGAATTAAATAACATAAATTATACAATATAAATCAATACAACCATATGGTGGTAGTAAAGACTGAATATGATTTCAAAAGTCTGCGCCCGCCTCCAGAGAGGGGATATTGGATTCCAACCATCAATCAGCACATGTGAATAAATAATTCACATACAGTAGTGTGATACTGTTATGGTAATATATCCCTAAAATACAAGGGTGAATATTAAGAAAAAACAGAGTGTTTGAGCAAGTGATTAAAAAAAGGGGAAATTTAATGCACATAAAAAACAAAAAGTTAAAAACATGAACTGCCACAGCTCCTGCGTCAGGCTTCTGTGGAATCCTACTTACAAGAAGCAGGTAGGACAAGCGTATGAAAATGTAAACATCCACGAAGAGTGACTGCTCTCCGCTTCAGATATCCTGCACGGGTATTCCTCCGTATCCTTCTCAGACCAGCTGGGTGGCTCGGTGGGATCTCCGTCTGCTTGGGAGTCGCTCAATGCCGTCAGACCTCTCGTGCTTGTGGCCCAGATGCCACTGTCCGTAGTCTGGTCAGACTTTCTCGCTCTCGCGAGATGATGCTGCTGGTAAAGTGTACGTTTGAGGGATAGCGCTTCCCTGTGTTTGAGCCCGGTGGTGCACTTATACTACCTCCCTGGTCATAGTCCTGACCAGGATACTCAGCAACAATCAGCGACAATGCAACTTGCTCCTGCTGCACGGCGCGCTGCTCCTTGCGTGGATGATTCCACCGTCTGACTCCACTGGGGAGGGACTCCCAGCCGGATAATCCTTTGGGTACAGTCTCTATTATACAGATCTTCTTCCAGCTATCACACTGCGCTGACATTCAGGCAATGTCCTGCAGCATATCTCTCTCTCTCTATTGATATAGTGAAGGAGTCCCTTTCCCTATATCATACAGAGTTCCTCTACCGTGTCTCAGGGGACTAACTAGGCCCAGGGGGGTTACCTCTGACCTAGTCCCTGGAGCACAGCTCCGTGGACACTACCTGCACCTTCAGGGTCCAGGTCTTGACTCCCCGTTTCCTTTCTCAGCATGCAGTAGTCTTTTCTCCCTTCACAAAGAATCCAACCATCCCTTTGGCTATCGCGCGTCATCTGGCTGCTTCTCCCTAAGCATCATGGGAGTTGTAGTCTCTCTGCTGCTGAATTAACATTGAGGCCATGTGCGCATAGGACACTGCGCATGAGCAACTCTTAATGGCCGCCGCGGGTTGCCCTGCGCAACCTCTCAGGCCCCTGTCTATCATCCTCTGCTTTTGCACATGCTCGCGCACACAATATGGTCGGTGCCCTGCGGTGGGAGCCACCGGCGACTCCGTCGCCCTGCCAGCAACATCCCCACCTGTGAGAGGGTAAGAAGGGGGGGGGAACCAGGAGAGCAGGGACCGGAGGGGACCTGGCTACATAAACATGATAATAAATTATAAGAAATGTCTATAAACTATTGATGTTTACAGTAAGTACTGCAGTGCATGCAATGCATGTAATAAACGGGAATATGTGTATTTCGATATCAGAATATCAAAAGGTTTCAATAGCGGTAATATTTCTTCATTAAAATTGATACACGTTGATACCTACATAAGATAAAACTCACTTCTGTAGTACTTTGCTTTCTACTGTTTTCATTTACAGATGTGTTATTCACCTATTGTAGTGTAGGGATGTAGTGTCAGTAAGAAGATGAACATGTCTAGTGGTGTTTAATTTTTTGTAACAATTAATTGTGACTTGAGCATGTGAGTATCTGGCACTGTTGCTCTTAAGAACACCAAAATAGGGAGCTATCAATAGTATTATACAAAAAGGTCAATACTGTGCAAAGTTATCTTGTGTAGAAATAGACTAATCCCTAAAGGTTTCCTCCAGAAGAACAAATAGAGTAAAGTCAATTACAAAACAAACAAAAATACAACTGGAAAGCTCAAACTAATGAAAAAAACTAATAAAGTGACCTACAGAGTGAATTTGTTGTCAATGATTAGTTTGAGATTTGTTGCTGTGGTGACTGAAGCAGACAAATCTCTTGGTAAAGAGTTGTTGTAACCGGAGAGCCATGAGAGAATGTAAAGTTTTTGTCTTTACTTTGAAAGTTTGTAACAGTAGAATGGAATCTAGGACAGCAACTTTTCAAAAGAGCCAGATTAAAACAAATACAGGCATACCCCGCATTAACGTACGCAATGGGACCGGAGCATGTATGTAAAGTGAAAATGTACTTAAAGTGAAGCACTACCTTTCCCCACTTATTGATGCATGTACTGTACTGCAATCGTTATATACGTGCATAACTGATGTAAATAACGCATGTGTAACAGGCTCTATAGCCTCCCCGCTTGCGCACAGCTTCGGTACAGGTAGGGAGTCAGTATTGCTGTTCAGGACGTGCTGACAGGCGCATGCGTGAGCTGCCGTTTGCCTATTGAACGAAATGTACTTACTCGCGAGTGTACTTAAAGTGAGTGTCCTTAAAGCGGGGTATGCCTGTATATAATCAACAGGAAAATGAATAAAAATATAAGTGAATAGCTAACCATCTGAGCTACCGTCTGACACTGTATTCAGTAGTTTCAATTCAAATGATTATTGTTGGGCTGTATTATTGTATTATAAAGGGTCACATCAAAAATTCAGAGTGGCTATGTTATCCCTCAGAAAACCTGAAAGCTACTGTATTACAATGTTGAAAACAAATAGGGACGGCATCTTAAGACTACTTTTTTTGTGCAACGTAATTTCATTAAACTTTTTATATCATTATTGTCCTCTTTAACTACACATTTTATTTTTCTGCATCATATATAAATAATAGGAATGTGTTTATTATTAAAATGTCAGTTAGATGGCTGGTTTCCCCAATAATATTTTCATAATCACACACAGTCTTGAAATGTTTTTAATTGCCACTCAAATACAGTCAGACAGTCAAGGATCAAGCAATAGGCCTCTTGTAAATATTTACTGCTAGGCCTTTCTTACAGTATATGACAAGGTATTATGGTGATCATACATTCTCTAAAAATAAGTATCTGTGTGAAGCACATAGGGGCAGGGAATTGTTGTAGTAAATCAGACATGGCTTAGGCAGCAAATTATATAATATAAATACAGATAAGCTTCAAAGAAGTTACACAGTTTCATAGTTACATAGTAGATGAGATTGCATTGAAAAAGACATGCATCCATCAAGTTCAACCTATGCTAAATTTAAACGACAGATACTTTAACCATATATACATATTTACAGTATATTGATCAAGAGGAAGGCAAACAAAAAACCCAGTGAAATATCATCCAATTGTAACGCACTTTCCCCACCCCCTGGGAGATATAGTGGCTACGGTGTATGTGGTGCGTTACCTGTGGCTCACAGGAGGCCTGGGCCTCTGTTACTGGGAGCCTGGGGTGTACCTGATCCAGTTTATGACAGCACCTCCACCTGCGTAGGATCCTAACAATGTGGGATAACCCCAAGCAGGACAATATAATAAACACACACCAGTAGGATATAAAAGGTTTTACTGAACAGGATATAATACTACTAACACTACATAAACTCTCAGGCCTCACAGGGCAGTAACCCATCACCGTGCTTCCCCAACAATGTGTCCACACCCCTGCAGGGTTTGTCCCCCTGTACTGAGGTGCCCCATGGCACCCAACCACCCTGGTGTCCACAGAGTCAAACACCCACCCAAGTGTGTGAGACAGCGCTGCCCCACTAGCCTGTGTATTGTTGGTGCACTTGATGAGGAGAGGTACCTGCCGAGTGTGTCCACACCCGGGCACACAGATGAAGAAGATGGGATCCATGGATCCGTGATGGTATCCGAGAAGCCTCCACCTCTGCGTTGGGTGGGTCCCGGGTGGATTGTACCACCTTTAACAGTCTTGCAATGGTAGCAGGTGTCTGGTCCCAGATCACCTGAGGCTAGGATGCAGCTGCGTCCATGCTGCGTCCCTCACTCTAATGCTACAGGGTAGTGTCCCTATCTCATGGGCCTGTCCCTGCAGCAACCACAAGCTGAGGGAAGTTGGGGCCTTACTGGGGCCTAACAGGGTCTCTGGCCTAGTTCAGTGGTCACAGACACCCTGCACACACACCCTACCCTCTCCTTGTCCCAGTTCCAACTGGCCTGGTCTGCAGAACGCAAATTGTATCAATATTGGGAGCAGGGGAATCCTGGAGCCCTATTGGCTCTGCTGCAACATGTGACAGGCAACCCTATTGCCTTCTGGGGGCTGTAGTGTGATGAATCGCGAGCTGCGCGGACCCACGCACATCCCCGCAAAGGTCCCGTGCGCCCGCACTCACCTGCGGCCCGTCCCGACACCCGCTGTTGTCCCCCCGCGCCGTCATGACCCCACATGTACTTCCTCACGCACACACACAAGGCTTTCCCTGCTGGAGCGGTGCCCTCCACTAGCGTGGTGCGCTTGCACAGACCCCGCATCGTGGCATTGGATACTGGTCGCGTCGCGACGTGTCAAGAAGAGCTCATCTCTTTCAGCTGTCTCCCCCCACCCAGCCTATCACCAGACCCTACAGAGGCCGCACCTCTGCTCCGCCCCCTGGGGGATTGATCGGTGCCTCCTTTTTGTGCTCAGCTGTGCCACTGGCACTTTGGCTGAGCATAGACTCACGTTACACTGTTTATCACTGTATATGACTTTGCTTATCCTGCCTTTGTTTTGATCTCCTGTGTACTGAACTGGCTTGTCTTTGGACCTCTTGATATCTGGAATACTGATCTCGTCTCTTCCTGGCTCTCCGCTCCTCTCCCACCCTGACCCTGGCTTTCAATTTCGATGATCCTCTCCTCTCCAGCCCTGACCTTGGCTTTGAACTTCGACAACCCTTCTCTCTCCAATCCTGACATTGGCAATAGTTCCTTCTATGTTCTGAACTTCTCCTGCATCTGACCCAGCAAGAATAACGTTTACTCTGATCTCTACTACCCCAGACTTGGCTTGCAAGACCATCCTACATTCCGGACGGGGTCCCCGTGTCTGTGGCTGGTGTCTGCCTATTTTCATCTCAGCACAGGGGTCTTGTCTAGTTTGTTGTGAGCACAGCATGACATATAGTTCCCCTGTGGACTTCTCAGAGTAATGTCCGCCCTGCACCTTAGCTCCTGTGTATGCACGACGCTCCCTAATGCCGTTGCATGAAAGCCGTTCTGCGCATGAGTGCACAATATCAAGATGGCAGCCCATGCTAGTTGGGTTCACCACGGATCTTCCGGAGCACCAGAGTGCTCCCTGTAACTGCCCTCATCTTCCTGCCTTTGGTGGTCTAACTGCAGCCTCCGGCGAGCCCGTCACCAGCTTACACCTTCCCCGCAATGCTGCCTGCTGTAACGGAGGTAAGGGGCCCCAGGGAAGAACTCCGCTATACAATGTTATCTTATAAGGAGGAAAATAAATGCCAAGAATTGGCAATCAGATTACTTACTGGATAAACATCCGTCCTATGTTTACTTATTTGTTATATCTCTGTATACCTTTCCTTTCTAAAAAGATGCCCAACCATCTTTTGAACAAATCTATTGTTTCTGCCATCACAGTCTCCATGGGTAATGAATTCCACATTTTAACTGCCTTAACTGTAAAGAACCCTTTCCTTTGTTGCTGGCGAAATCTCCTTTCCTCCAACCTTAAGGGATTGCCCTGTGTCCATGCCCTTAGGATGAACAGTTCTGTCGAATGCTCTTTCTACTGTCCCCGAATATATTTGTATATAGTTATCTTATCCGCTCTTAGACGCCTTTTTTCTAATGTATATAAATCTAATTTAGCTAGCCTTTCCTCATAAATCAGATTATCCATCCCCTTTATTAATTTAAAGGGCTGGGAGAGAAAGAGAGAAAGAGAGTAATAGGGGGGAGGAGAAAGAGAGGGGGAGGAGGGAGAGGGGGAGAGGGAATAGAGAGAGAGGTGGGGAGTGACAGAGAGGAGGGGAGTGAGAGAAAGGAGGTGAGTGAGACAGAAAAGGAGGAGAGGGAGGGAGAGAGGGGAGTGAGGGAGGGGGAGAGAGGGAGGGGGAGAGAGGGAGGGAGAGAGGGGATGATGGAGGAAGAGGGAGGAGGAGGGAGAGAGGGGAAAAGGAGAGAAAGTGATTTGGTGGGGGAAGGGAGAAAGAGCAAGAGAGGAAGAGAAAGAGGGGAGGGAGAGAGATGGAGGGAGGAAGAGAATGTTACGCTGTGCTAACCACGGACAAGGAGGGAACCCGAAACTGAGGTAAGATGGGTAACCTCTGCACACACAGCTACGGGGACACGCCTGGAAAGTGGAAAATAGGTGTCTGGAACCGTCTGGGAGTATAAGATAGAGTAAGATACTCGCCAGATGAGAAGGGAGGTTCCAGAAGATAGTTGGTACCGAGAGCCTGGGGGCCAGAGCCGGGAGGTAGGTCAGAATCTGCAAGCCGAGGTAAAGGGGTTCAGAGACTCCAGGAGGTCAGGGAGCAAGCCAAGGGTCGAAGTCCAGAGTGGGTCCACAGCCAAGCCGGTACGGTACACAAGGGATCACTAGAGAAGACAAAGAGAAAGGAACTGAGGCAGGCACGACCGTGGGTAACACAGGTCACACAAAGCTATGCTCAGCCAAAGAAGGAATGGCTGGGCAAGGTATAAATAGGAGGAGGGATCAATAGGAAGAGGGGGAGTGATGAGGGAATGGCCCCAGGGAAGATAGGGATTGGTGGGAAGGATATTGCCACAGCTGCGCTAGATGTGAAGCTTGTGGGAGGTGCACGCGCATCAGGCGTGTGCGCCGTGCGGGAGAGACGTGCGCAGCCTGAGCTGGGGGCGGGAACTGCTCCTGAGGGAGGACGTAAAGGTCCTCGGCCGTGCGCACGCATGCGCGTGTTCAGTAGCCGCCGCGGGAAGCGGAGGAGATGGAAGATCCCGCCCGCGGCGGCGAGGAGGCAGAGCCGGAGCGGAGGCAGGTAAAGTCACGGGAGGAACCCCCTTAGAGAGAGGTGTTCTCCCGGACCTTACAGAGAAGAGGTTAGCTAGAGGAGGGAGGAAGAGAGATGAGGGGAGTGAGAGGCGGAAGGGAGAGGGATAGAGGGAGAGACTGGGGAGGTAGTGGAGGGAGAAAGAGGAAGAGAAGGTAGAGAGAGTGGCAAAGAGAGTGAGAGAGAGTAGAGAGAGAGGGGGAAGGGAGAGAACGTGAAGGGGAAGGAGAGAGAGAGGGGGTGTGGGAGAGTGAAAGAGGGGAGGGGGAGGGAGAGAGTGAGCGTTAGCTAAACAGCTGATGGGTAGTATCACTGTCAAATCCTACTTTTCAGCTGCTCACTGCTCACACATGTAGCTAATTTAGCTACAGGTATTAGCGTATCTCGCAGGTATATCATCTGTGCTCTACATGGAACAATGTACTTTCAACCCGGAAGTGGAAGTGGTCTACTTTCAAAGGAAGCCAAGGGGAGGGAGCTACTACAGGTGTATGCACTCATTTGGTGCTACATTAAATATATGCACAAAGGTGGTTACTGTATAACAGAACAGGGACAAACATACTGTATTCACTGTGCCATCAATAGAGTTCCAGAGACATACTGTACTTAATTGAAATACTTACTTAAAATAAATAAAACTATATAAACTGCAGGAAGTGATTATGCTGAAGTCTAAGGCACCTTTGGAATGGGGTATGGTGTCAGATCCAACAGGATCAGAAGTTGAACCCACACAACGTCTGTTATTTTCAACAACGGCTCTAGCAGTGTGAGCTAATCCAGTTGATGGCTAGCTGTGCACACTGTCTACTAACAGCATACCTCCACGGGATATCTATTTGTTGATTGTAATATTGAAATCCCTTCAAGCACAAAGTAAAAATATGTACTGAGGGCTTTGATCTAATGAGCTCAGGTAATATTAAATAAACAATAAACAGAACATGGGCCCCTTCACTCAACTGAGTTAGAAGAAAATGGGTGCCACTTCTGTTGTTCTGGGATTACACAGTTATAACTGCGGTTTGACAAGCAAGCACTATTGTTATTTGTAGATATTCTTAGTACTATCTGGATGTTTGGCTGGTTTCATTTCCTTTACATGACGTCACCAAAAAAAAAAAGGAAAAGCACATGGTTTCCAGTGGCCAATCAGAGCCGGGGAACCATTTGCCGAAAATGTGACATCATAGGCCTATAAAAGCCTATGCAGCCTCATTTTACGGCAAGTAGCTGAGGAGGGAGGATCTCCTCCACCAAGACCTAAACGGCATGCCTACAGAAGATGGAAGAAGATACATATGAAGAAGAAGACCCCCAAAGAACCCAGATGATCCCGAAGAGCCCTGAAGACACCAAAATTGGATTACAAATTACAGATGAAGAAAAAGAAAGAAGAAAAATACTTTTTTTTTTTTTTTTTACATTTTATTGGGTTTTCCAGAGGATAGGGTACAGCTTATCATATCACACCAAGCTGGAACAGATGTCATTGGATATTTTTTGAACAAATTGACAATAGTAGAGCTTCCGCACAACCTGTTAGAATCCAAGAGTATCAAGCCCTCCTCTCCATCCAGAGGGGGGAGGGGGTGTCTATGGATGTGCACCCGTCTCTCCTTTTCAAGAGGATTAAGGATAGTTAAAAGGGAGAGAGGAAGAAAGAAGGGAGCGAGAGAGGGGAAGAGGGATGGGGGGGAGGAGGGGGTATGGAGCAGCTTAAGAGAGGGCCGCCCAGGGCCCGACGTACACCAAGCTCTAGAACAAAGTTTGAGTAATCTTTGGGGATTTAATCATATGGCCAAGCTTCCCAGGTTTTGTTGAATTTGTCTAGTTGTTGTTTTAATCGAGCCGATAGGAGTTCCATCAAACGGACTTCCCTGATTCTGGTAAGGACCATCTCCCTGTTGGGTGGCCTAGTTTATTTCCATTTTGCCACTATTGAGCGGCGGCTGCCGTTAGTACGAAGGATGATCATTTATTGGTCTGAGGAGAGAGGCCTTCTATAGGCTTACCCAACAAAATTGACAGTTGATCCAGTGGGACGTCCACCTCACTTATCTCCTCCACCATGGCTCGGATCATATTCCAGAAAGGGCTCAACACGGAACAGGTCCACAGTAAGTGTACCAGGTTTCCCTGCTGACCGCGTCCCCTCCAACAGAGGTCTGACAGGCCAGGGAAGGCCTGGCTCAGCCTACTCGGGGTGAGGTACCAGTGGAATAAGATTTTATAGATGTTTCTTTGATGGTGGTACAAATTGAGGTTTTGGTTGCGGCATCCCAGATCTCCTCCCAGTCTTCTCTATCTATTTCTATATTGAGGTCTGCAGTCCACCTAAGCATATAGCTATGGTTGACGGGTATCAGGGCGCGTGCTAGTCCCATATAAATCCCAGAGATCAGACCCTTCCGATATGCTTCTACTGCACATATCTTTTCAAAGTTAGAGTGGTTTTCAAACTTGGAGTTGTGGGAGATTGTTATTAAGAAGTGTCTGATCTGGAGGAAAGCGAATAGGGGGAGACCCCCGGGAGCATATTTTTCCTGTGCTTCAGAGAATTTCATAGGACATCCTTTGATTAGCAAATCGGACACTTTTGTTATATTGGATGCTTTAAACAGTCTGAAGTCCCTGGGATCGCAACTCGGGGGGAAGTCCGGATTGCCAAACAGGGGGGTCAGAATTGAAGGGGAAGATGATAGACCAAATTTAGTTCTTGTTTTTGACCATATCCCCCATGTACATCTCATTGCTCCAAGGCCCATCCTGCCCGGCGTTGTCTCCCGACCCCCTCCCGCCCACAAAAGGGATGGGGGGGAGAGGGGAGAGATGTAGGAGGCTTCAATCTCCAACCAGCTGCTAGACGCTGGGTCATTATTCTGTGTGGCAGCCTGTTTTAGGTGGGCTGCAAGGTAGTATTTAGAAATATCTAAAATCCCCCTGAAGAAGTGAGGTACTCTCACGAAACGCGTAGGGTTGTGGGTAACTAGAGACTGCTGTTTGCCATTCTGGGGATCGGACTCTCATTTGGAGTCTGGTTTATGGGTCAACTTTTCCGCTATTGCGCGCGTAGCACAGACACGTAGCATTGAGATACTACCCCTCCATACGTGCGCGCACTGGTGTGCGTAGGAGTGCACGGCCTGCACGCGAGATGACGCGCGAAGGTGAAACAACAGTGGTGAATTTCGTCTCAGCAGTGGGCCACCCAGTTGGGGAACGGTCCCTTACCGGTGGGGATTCCAATCCCAAAAGCGGATACCATCTGTAGAGACATCAGCTGCTGTGCCTATATCCAATTGACATCTTGTGAGTAGGGCTTCAATTTTGCCCATCCGGACAGCAGTCTTTGTTACCTATATGTGTATGTTACTTTTTATTAAACCAGTTTTTATAGTAGGCCATTTTCAGGTGTTTAATGTTAGTACACTGGCGGCCGCTTTTATTCTTATGCGGCCTTTTCCCCATGATTTTAAAAATCGCGGGCAAATCGGGTCAAATCGCGGGATGATGCGGCCCGTTCACTGCTCTTTCCCGGCCGTTTTGTGTGCCAGCAGGCATTGCCATTGTGCACCATTGTTTAGCGCTAAGCGCTTTCTTTGTCTAGCGCTATTAGCGCTATCAGCTGTTAGCAGCTGTTTTCGGGCCGCTTTCGGGCCGCGCGGAGAAGGCCCGTGACCATCGGAAAACATGCCCGAAAATTTTCGGGTATGTTTTAGGATGAACGTGGTCGCAACAGTATGGTTGTTTTAATTTAATTGTGCTGTATGTTTTGTCTTTTAGTTTATAGTTTTTAGTATCCTATACAGTAATACACTATGATTGTTTTTTGTTTTTTTATTTCCATGTGGTGAGACAACCATCAAGAAATTTCAGAGGATTTCTAGTCACTACAGGACTGGTTCATACCATATGGTCAGGACTATCACTGTTTCATTGAGTGTGTGAGGTGCCGGTTTCTTTTTTCTGTGTTTAGAAATATCTGGTACTCCCAGACCTCCACTCTCTCTTGGTGCCATCATGACCGATCTTGCCACTCTTGGCTTTTTCCCATTCCAGATAAATTGGAGTATATTATTTTGGATATTTTTGAGTTCAGCTCCTGGGACCTGGACTAGGAGCGTTTGGAATAAATACAGAATTCTGGGGAGGATATTCATTTTTACTGAAGCAACTCTACCCAGCCAGGAGATATGGTGTTCGTTCGAGCTCTGCAAGTCTCCTTTAATTTTTGCAAATAGTGGGGGGAAGTTATGCTTAAACAATATCTCATATGAGTTCGTAATTTTAATTCCGAGATAGAAAAAGACTTGTAATTTTTTTTTCTTGTAGCTGTTCCTGTTCGTGAATTGGTTCGAGAGCATGCGTTGTCCCCAGGATTTGGAGGGTGAAGACATCTAAAGGTAAGTAGAAAAATGGAATGTAAGTTATTTTTCTTTTACAGGTTTTTATTTAAATTTTTATTGTGATTGAATTTTTTTTTGAATGCCCATTCCTTGCCACTGTATTTATGTACGTCTCTATGGATATACATACATACAGGTGACAATCAATGGTTGTTTTTGCAAATGCTTGTTTTGATGTATTTTAAATGTATATTGCTTGTTTGTTTAGAAATGTTTGGGCAATTTCATTTTTTTTAAATTTAGTGAGATGTAATTTTTAGTGGTGTTTTAAATAGTTTATTTCAGAGGGGGATTGCTTTTTTTTTAATAGTGTCTACTTTTTGGTAGATAGATTTTGTCTGATGGTGGTTACTTTGAGCTTTCATTAATTTCATAATGGTTTCGTTTGGGGTTTTAATTGTGAATTGTGGTCTTTATTTTGGATTGGATTAATTTATTGTTGGTAATTTAGTTCTGTTTACTTCTTGATTTGTATATTTTCTCATTGTTTTGATGGTATTGGATCTTGTTTGTGATTGTTTATTTTAGTTGGACCATGGACTGGCATAGTGTTAAATGATGCACAGATTATATGGGCATCATGTACCCACTGTGCCATTCAATTGTTTTATTGGCATTTATCTATTTAATTGGCTATATCCTGTATTTTGCTATGTGGTGTGTTTTATTATGATATGTACTGTATTTGATTTTGCTATGTGCTGTGTTTGATTTGGCTATGTCATGTTTTTTTATTTGGGCCTGTTTTTGTAATCCTTCACCATTTCTTGGTATATTGGTATATTGAGAGGGGGTGACTGGGGAGTGTGAAATGGGGTGAGAGTGAGGAGGTGTGTGAGAAGGGGGGTTCTCGCAAGGCCACACAAAACGTGTATAGGGGGCCCCGGTGGAAACATTGTTCCTGGGCCCCAGGAAAGCTGTCTGCAGCCCTGCATGGCAGTGATGTCACTGACTGCCACGAGGAGAGCAAGAGACCCTATTTACACACAAGGTCAAGAATGTCACATTTTTTAAATGTCTTAATTTTAATTAGTGCCTACATTTTTTTATTTAATTTTAATTTGTCAGTTAATTATTTATATAATTTTAATTTGTTAATTATTTTAATTTGAATTGTCTTCATTATTTATTTAATTTTAATTAAAGTAGAGTAGAGAAAGTACATTTCAGATTTCAGGCTGCAATGTTGTTTGCTCTATTTCTGATTGTGAAATCCCTTTTTACTTAATAGAATTTGTTATGTTGAAGTTAAACTTAAAAAAAAGTGGTTTGTGAGTTTTTTTCTGCTGCTAGAAATGTAAATGTATTGCATTTAAATGTTGATTTCAAATTCATGTTTGTGCACCCTTTTTCCTGCAGCGTGGGCACTCACAATGGACATTGTCGTGCCTGCCACGAGGACGAGTTTAGACAGACCACCACTGAGCCATACATTTTTTCCCCAACTATTTTAGAAAACACACACACAACCGGGGATGAGGGAGCAGAGAGAGTGAGAACGGGAGGGAAGAGGGAGACGAGAGTTTGTGTTATGTTAAGATTTGGAAATAAATACATTTTGAAGGAGTAATAATCCCCTCTGAACTTGGCATACCTGGCCAATAATGCCCTGGCTGTAAGAGTTGAAGGGCCAAAGCAAAGCCCCCACCTCTATACACACAAACACACACTGCAGGGCCCACCTCTATACACACAAACGCACACTGCAGGGCCCACCTCCTATATACACAAAAACACACTGCAGGGCCCACGTCCTATACACACAAACACACACTGCAGGGCCCACCTCTGTATACACATAGTGCAGGGCCCACCTCTGTCGGTGGAGGTGGATAGCAGCTGACAGCTTCACTTCCCTACTGATTTGGTGAAAAGAACCTGTTTATCCCTGGGTCAGTTTACTGTACTTTGTATGCTGCTGGATGGTAATCCCCCACGATCGGTGGAACTGCACGCGGAGGTGGTTAACAGCTGACAGTCTTCCCCTCCCACTGATGGGGGGAAAAAACCTTTTGCATATCTGGGACTGCCTGCTGCACTTTTCATGCAGTTAACGCTGACATTTTGACCCAACGGTTTGGCAAGTATTATGCCTGCATGGTGCGGAGTGTACTGCTAATTATGGCCAACATTTGTGTGATACAGTATGTGCTACAGTGAGCACCTCAGTATTTAAACAGTGGATAGTTTGAATGCTGTAATCACTTAGGTCTGAGATAGTATCATCAATACTCAGTGGGAATTACATGGAAGGCCATACTGTAAGTAGTTCCCTGTTAGTTGTTTAATATCTTAGTCACTGAAGAGTTATAATAGATCTAGTTTTTGCTGGTACACTTTCTCTCATATGTGCATTCATGCAAGTTTATTACAACTGGGACATCCATGGACAGAGGGAAATACATATATTGTATACAACAGATTGTTTACTTAAATTGTACTATTCTGGTGTTTGATACAAGGGTAGTTTTTCTACCCTCATTTGTAGTAATCTGTATCTTCCACTATGTTTTGTCTTGATTGATTGTCTGTTTCCAGCTGGATGGTGATCTCCTCACTTAGAAGGGGCTAATTATTAACCCTTTCCTGTGTTGTGGGATCACCGAGACAACAGTAACATCTGCAAAATCTATGTTTGTGTATTTACTTACCAACTTTGGATGATATCTTTAATTCTTCCCCCCTATACTTCCTGGCTTGTCACACACATGTGCTTGAATTGTAACCATAAGATGCAGAGTTTATATATGTTTTTTAATTGATTTTATTGTCTGTTCACTTCAATTATTATTTTTGACCTCACAATAAATATTCAGATCAGTCAATTGCTATATTCATTTTTGAGTGCCTCTATTATGAGTTTCTGCAGCACCCGTCTTTTGGTGGCTGCATTTCTTCTCTTTTGGTATATAGGTTCCGGGATGTCTGCATACACATAGTATATCAAAGGGGAGAAGGGATGTTAAGAGGTGTGAAAAACATTTGTTGAGCAGAGTGGAGTACCAGGTCCAAAGAACAAGGGCAGCCGACTGGGGCACCTTTTGGACTGCCAGACCTGGTGGAGCCTGCCCAGTGGGTGGCAATGGGTTGTCTGGGGGAAGCCCCTACTCGTATTCATGTCTCCCATTGGCCAATTCATATTTCCCACTCACCCAGCTTTTCAAGCCGGCTTTGCACACCCCCTACTCTGATGTCAGCAGCCAGACGAGCCCCCATTTTGATTGGCTGGCTGAAGTCCAATCCGTTCTCTGATTGGTCGCTAGTCTTTTTTGCATATTAAGCATAGAACAGTGGATTCTATGTAAGGAGACTGCCAGATTAGAGACCAGATGATCTTGTTGCTTGAGTCGGTGAGGTGCTGGCAGGCTTTTCAAAGTGGCTCTGTTGCGAATAGCAGAGCAACCGGCTTCAATCTTGGAGCTGTGAAAGTCTGCCTAGCTGAGACGAAGTCAGACGTGAGGACCAAGTTCTGAGAACAGAACAAGCGGTGGCGGTTGTACTGTCTCCCTGAAAAGAGTAGTGCACTGATAACAGGATGCACGTAGAAGTCCTGCATCACGGTAATATTGAAACCATTTACTTTTATGTTTTTATTGGTTAGAGAGAGCGCCCTAGTTATTTCAGTCACTACCTTGTTTTGTGTGGTGAATGATCCCAGAAGGTAAAAAGTGTTAAAAGTGCTGGTCTCCCGTTACAGTCACTATTGAACAATTTGTACACATTTTGTACAATGTGTTTGTACAATTTGTACACATTACATCAGGGGTGCGCAAACTGGGGGCGCGGGATTTTTCTGGGAGGGTCACGGCGGTTACTGATGCTCCACGCACTTCCACGAGGCATTTAAATAAAATTTGAGGGGCACCGCGCGAGGTCTCTGCAACCTCAACTTACAGCTGGCTTCTGGTCACGTCGCTATGACTATGCGGCATCAAATGATGCTTCGGGGTCATATGAGGTGATGCGTCGTCATGGTAACATGCGTTATTTGATGCTGCAGGTCAAGTGACATCACGTGCTACTCGGTGTCATTTGACGCCGGGTCACTGGAGGGGGGGGGGGGGGGCAGCACTGGCGCCGGCACACAGTAGGAGTGCAACAAAAAAACTTTGCACACTTCTGCATTACATAGTATTTGCTTACCTGGTCGAGACTGGCTGAGAGGGTGAATTGGGTGATAAAAGGATTGACTTGATGGACCTACAGTATAAAAAGATAACATCAAATGTATAAATGAAACATTCACAATGGAAAGTATATGTCATACCTTCACATATTGACATACACTGTGATATGAAGACATTAATTTACATTTATTTATCTCTAAATATTCAACATTCAATAAACATGTGTGAAATAGTATGTGAACCTTGAGATTCAGTACCTGGTGGCACCCCCTTGAGCAGCAATGACTTCAACTAAGAGTTTCCTGTAACTGCTGGTCAGTCTCTCACATTGGTTCTAAGGGATTTTGGCCCATTACACCTTGCAGAACTGCTTCAACTCAGGGACATTTGAGGCCTTCCTTGCATGGACAGCTTACTTCAGGTCCTGCCACAACATTTCAATGGGGTTTAGGCCATTCTAAAAATCAGACTTTCTTCTTCAGCCATTCTTTTATAGATCTGCTTTATGTTTAGGATCATTGTCTTGCTGTATTACCCACTTTTGCTTCAGCTTCAGCTCACAGACGGATTGCCTGACATTCTCCTCTAGAATCTTCTGATACAATGCAGAAATCATGGTTGTGTCAATGATGGCAAGCAGTCCTGGTACTGAGGCAGTAAAGCATCCCCAAACCATCACACTACCACCACCATGCTTGATGGTTGGGAATGAGGTTCTTCTGTTCGAATGTACAGTAGTATTATTTTTCTCCAAACATAAACTTTTCTCATTGAGTTCAAAAAGTTCAACCTTTGACTCCTCTGTCCAGAGAACATTGTTCCAGAAGACTTGTGGATCATCTATGTGCTATTTGGCGAAATTCAGATGGCAGCAATGTTCTTTTTAGAAATCAATGGTTTCCTCCTGGCTATCCTTCCATGAATACCATTCTTGTTCAGTATTTTTCTGGTAGTTGAGTCATAAACATTCATATTAGCCATAGTGATAGTGGCCGCAGATGCTTGGAAGTTGCTCTGGGGTTCTTTGTGACTTCCTGGATTATTTGTTAGCTTGGAGACCATTTGGTAGGACAACCGCTCCTATGGAGAGAGTGGAGTCCAAAGAGTGATGTCATTATTGTGTGACGTGGCAAATTTGAACTGATTACAGTGGAGACATCATGTTCACTTTGGCAGGAGACCCTAACACCAGAAACCACCATGTGCACATGCGGCAGATGGCATTCTAAAAAGTCACAGAACCAGCATCCACACTGTAAGTACGTAATTCAGCTGAAGTGTAAATTAAATGTTTTTATTTTTTTACCATTGCATACCAATTTTTCCATATGGTGTGGAAAAGATGAGAGGACCATTGACACATCATAGAAATTGATACTGTATTATTCAGTCATTTAGTTCATTGACTGCCTTGTTATAGTAGCTATTGTATTACATTTTGAGTACAAGCAAGTTTCCATAAGAATTCTTTAAAGTTACAAGTGCATGAACATTACTGTACTACAGGTATGTATGTTTGTCTTTTTGCCTTTTTTGTAGTGGCAGTGGAGATTTACCAGTTGTATTGTATGTCTGTATTTATATTGCGCCAAAAGTGTACTCAGCGCTTCACAAAGAATACAGTACAGGGAATTATAATAATACATTAAGCACAGCAAAATCAGACAATTGGAAAGGAAATCCCTGCCCGAAGAGCTTACAATCTAAGAGGTATGCTGGGAGACTTACAGAGACCGCAGGTGAGGGAATAAGTGCTGTAGATGGCAGTGCTTGGCCACAATGGGTTGTAGGAGTGAGTGGGTGTGGGACAATAGCCATGAGTGCAGCTATTGGGATGCTTAGTTTGTGGGGTGAGTTTTAAGGTTAGTCAGTATTAAATCAGAAGGTTAACACAATTTACAGGGGAAGAGATGGCAGAGAAACAAGGGTGAGAGCAGGTGTGTATGTCTTGGTTCAGGCTTAGGGGAGATCCCCAGCAGCAGGAAGGAGTAGATAGAGAGTATCCTATATGACCTTTGCGTCACTGAGACTAATTCAAGTTAGACTCATCAGTGACGCAAAGGTCATATATAGGATACTTAGAGGTTTTGAAAAATATAGTTCACTTTGAATAAGTTATTTTAGCAATGTTGATAGGTAATGTCATTCACACACTGTACTGTATGTTACATTAAGTTTAGATGAATATTAAATAATATTGTCAGAAATGTCATATACTGTAATAGTAAATATGTGGTACTTGTGTCCTGGAGACTATTGACAGCTCTCTAATCAATATTGTATGTTACATGTAGTATGTAATGTAAATCATTTGACAATAGTGTCAGAAAACAACATAAGTTGGCTATGTCATGAACATTTAATTTAATTACCTGCTTCTTCATCAGGCGTTGGTCGCCCAGTATCTCGGAGGTCAGGTATTCTCAGCTACATCACTGCCATGTGCAAGTTGGGGAGGATGTACAATTACTTAACCGGGGCCTTGCTGCTGTGCCCTATCTCCCACACTGCTCCTCCAATGTCCCTCTGATCTGTCCCTGTCTCCTCTCCCCTCCACCCGCATCAGCCTTCCCTTGCTTCCTGCTGCACTCACCTGAGTACCAGCCCTTCTTCTCTCCTTCTCACCAGTCCTCCGCTCCTCCATACTCACATCACCACTTCTTCCACTCATCTTCTCACTCTGCCTCACAATCCTTTAATTCCTCAACTCCTCACTCCTCCTCACATGTCTATGCTCCTCACTCCTCCCTACGTTCCACTGCTCCTCACTCCTCACACTCCTCAATCCTCCACACACTCCTTCCACTCCTCCTGTCATCACTCCTCTTCACACTCCCTCCACTCCTCTTGTCACTCCTCCTGACACTCCCTCCACTCCTCTGCTCCTCACTCCTAAGGCCTCGGAGGCGCGCGCAAGCTAACCAGTGAGCCCCTGCAGCCGCAATGAGAGCGGCTTTAGCAGGGGCTCGCGCACGCTTCCGCATGCTTGCGGAAGCGTGTGTCTTAACAAAATTTTAGTTTTGGCGCTCACGGGAGCGCAGGGCCGGTCACGTGAGCGGTTCGCCCAATGAGGGCGAACCAGCTCCGTGACATCACAGCCCCCCCCCCCCGAAATGCCCCCAGACGGCGCACGGTCTAAGGCCAGGGAAAGCACCCGCTTTCCCTCAGCCTCCGCGTGCCACCGCACGGCTGAAGTCTCTATGGACTCAGCCTAACACTCCCTCCAATCCTTACTCTTCCTCATACTTCCTCACACTCCCTCCAGTTTCCTTCATCACTCACACTCAGGGCCGCCAACAGAACTCATCAGGCCCAAGACAAATGAAAGGAGCAGCCCCCCTCTTCCGAACCCCGAACCCATAGTGCACGTACTATGAAAAAAATTTTTTTTAGCACACTACTTTTACTTAACTGTTTTCTTCTTACTGTAGTACGGGAAAAAACATTACAATGCAATCTGTTTTTTTTTTATATTTTCAACAAAAGACCGGTAACTGCCTGCCTGGGTGGGTGGGTGGGTGACTTCCTGCCTGGGTGAGTGGGTGGATGACAGTGACTGGGTGGGTGGATGACAGTGACTTGAGTGACTGGGAGGGTGGTTGACTGTGTGGGTGGGTGACTGGTTTAGGTGACTGAGTGGGTGAGTGACTGGATGGGTGGGTGGGTGAGTTGGGTGAGTGGGGTGGGTGACTGGGTGGGTGACTTGGTGGGTGAGTAAGTGGGTGGTGACTTGACGGGGTGGGTCTGACTGATTGAGTGGGTTGAATGGGTGGGTGAGTGACTGCGTGGGTGACTTGGGTGAATGAGTGGGTGGGTGACTGGGTGGGTGGGTGACTGGGTGGGTGACTGGGTGGGTGACTGACCTTGACCGGATAGGTGCTGCTTTGCTGCTTCCTTGCCTGCCTGACACTTCTCACCCTGCCCTCGATATCTCCGCGGCTTCTGCCCAGGGCGGGAGGTAGGCTCAGGGGGGGGTTGACAGCTGGGGGGGGCGAGAATGGTGGGCTAATTCCGCAGCTGCTGCACGGGACAGGAGGCGGGCACGGGGGAAGCTGGGTTGGCACGCAGAGGAAGCTCAATTGGCATGCGCGGGCTCGCAACGGCACTTCCCCTCTGTCCCACGTTCCCCTCCGTCCCTCCATCCATGATGCATGCACACTGGGACCTTGGCTACTCACGGGACCCAGGACGCCAACCCGACAGACCCCCCTTGTTTGCAGCCCTGTTCACACTAAGCACTATTTAACAATATCACGTAACAATTATTAACACACAGACAAAGACAAACTAATTTCAATGTACAGCACAAATCACAGTCAATCCCTCAAGCACCCATACAGACAAAAAACACAGACAACTCAAGCAATTTGCAATAAAAAAACAAACAAACAAACTCCCACTCCTTGCAGCTAATTGGTCCACGCTTTCTCCCAACAGCACTGTGTCCACAAATTACTAGTTTATATAGTCTGCTACATACAGTATGATTGTCGTGTAATATTTTTCCGGCATTTTTGGAGCAGTCCAAGACTTGGCCGCCATTTTAATGGTAACGTCATATTTATCGTGATAATATATCATTTTTTCATGCGACATCGTGAGTTTTTTTTTTTTTACGATGTTACAAGTATTGAACTACTAAGTGGATAGTATGGCATTGCATGGCAATGGACAGGGAATAGTTCCGTGGGCGCCTATAAAATTTTACCACTATAAAGGATATACGAAAACCAAGCCTGTTGGTTGTGAAGATTGTTGATCCTCACGGTGGGCTTGAAAACAAAGAGAAAGCACAACACATAGCGTAATACTGTTGAAACATTAAACAAACAACATATAAGACAACATATAACAGCTGAATACTGAAATGGTATTTTTAGGACAATAAAATCATTTAATAACAATTAATATTTAATATAATGCACAATTTGCATGGACATATAGATTTAAGCAATTAAAAATCTGAATAGGTGGTTCAACTGCTCCGTAGCACCAATGTTGATGATAGCAATGCCTACTCACCAGATGGAATAGGTTTGCAGGCAGTGGATATTTTAGAGAGTATCCCCTCTCATCTGTGTGCTGCTCTCTGCTTAGCTGGCGTCTCTGTCGGCTCGTGGGTGCAGCTCATCAGCGAGGACTCCTGCAGCTCCAGGAAGCATGTCTGAGCAGATGGAACTCAGCTGCAGCTGATTCAGCACGGATATACCCCTGAGGAAGAGAGCAGATCGCTCTTGAAACGCGTAGGGTGGAGGTTCAAGCCCCGCACACATTGGTGTAGTACCCCCCGTACATCGGTGAATCAACGTGAGCTGCCAGCTAACCATCTCTTATAGCCGCCGACGAGTTGAACCAGCTGTTGCGGTTTCCCATTATTCAAGCGCCCTGCTTGGCGCCCTGCAGGAGTACCTGCTGACAAGTTGCGTCCACGAGCGGATAGAGACGCTGCAGCTGATTCAGCACGATGTCAGCCACGGACCACCGTGAGCTCGTCTATCTGCTGCTCACTGCTAGCTGGCGTCTCTATCCGCTCGTGGACGCAACTTGTCAGCAGGTACTCCTGCAGGGCGCCAAGCAGGGCGCTTTAATAATGGGAAACCGCAACAGCTGGTTCAACTCGTCAGCGGCTATAAGAGATGGTTAGCTGGCAGCTCACGTTGATTCACCGATGTACGGGGGGTACTACACCAATGTGTGCGGGGCTTGAACCTCCACCCTACGCGTTTCAAGAGCGATCTGCTCTCTTCCTCAGGGGTATATCCGTGCTGAATCAGCTGCAGCTGAGTTCCATCTGCTCAGACATGCTTCCTGGAGCTGCAGGAGTCCTCGCTGATGAGCTGCACCCACGAGCCGACAGAGACGCCAGCTAAGCAGAGAGCAGCACACAGATGAGAGGGGATACTCTCTAAAATATCCACTGCCTGCAAACCTATTCCATCTGGTGAGTAGGCATTGCTATCATCAACATTGGTGCTACGGAGCAGTTGAACCACCTATTCAGATTTTTAATTGCTTAAATCTATTTGTCCATGCAAATTGTGCATTATATTAAATATTAATTGTTATTAAATGATTTTATTGTCCTAAAAATACCATTTCAGTATTCAGCTGTTATATGTTGTCTTATATGTTGTTTGTTTAATGTTTCAACAGTATTACGCTATGTGTTGTGCTTTCTCTTTGTTTTCAAGCCCACCGTGAGGATCAACAATCTTCACAACCAACAGGCTTGGTTTTCGTATATTCTTTATAGTGGTAAAATTTTATAGGCGCCCACGGAACTATTCCCTGTCCATACTGTTTTCCTGACCAGGGGGTCAGGCTTTGTGTCCTAGGCAGCCCCTTATGTATAGTTTTATTTAATATATAAGGTAATAGTTACTACACCACACACATTGCGGTTAGCGCTACCTGTTTTGTTGTTTAATTGCATGGCAATGCCTTACTAACACCTACGGCAAGGAAGGGGTTAACCTCTACCACCCTCCCAGAGTCATCTATCCACCCTGCCAAAAGTACATACTCTAAAAAACTTCAAACCCCACTCCTCCTACCCCTTTCCCCAACACACAATAAGATTGTTTTACAATTCTATTACCCAAAGGTGGCTAATAGGACTAACTGCTAATGTACCCCAATAAAAAAACACTAAATATTTTTAAAAAAATATAACAATTATACTTTTACATTAATTATTTTAAAATAAGCACATAATTAGGGTCTTTAAGCAACTAAGGCTACCAAAGTGTTCTTAAGGAGAGTCTCGGTAGTTCCATTAGCATTTAAGACATTAAGTAAATAAATACTTACCAGATCTATATCAAAGGTCCCCACCATTTCAGACAAGACCTTGGCTGTAAAAATCTGTGATGTCATAAAGAATGGCGCTAATCACATGGTAATACAACAATCTGATTAGTTGCTGTAACAGATGTCATCCATTTCCACATTATACAACTGACCTAGGCCCTATAAAAGTCCAGGGTCCTAGCAGAATACTTTAAGTGAGGGGAGAGGCCACATCTGATGGCTGAAGAACAGAGATCGGAAGATAAACGATAAGAAGATTGAAGAAACATACTTACTTACAGATAAAGACTCTTTAACCAACTAAGGATCAGGCTTCGACTTTAAAAGTACGCCATCTGCTCTTAATTACAAAAAGGCCATTGACTTGAAATTACATTTTTTTTCAATTGTAATTTTTGTTTTTATGGTTGAGTATCGGACCTTTTGGGGAGTTAACACTTAAACCCTAAAGATTATGGTGGCCTTTAACATACCTGTAGTGTAGATTATAATAATATGTAATACATTTAAGGGGTTATACAGATGAGACAACAAGTATTCTAATGCTTGCCTTAAACTAGCCCGGTTACATGCTGGGTACATGCTGGGTGTAACCTGGTGAGTTTAAGACAAGTTTAAGACATTTCTGCATTGACTAATGACCCATCGGATTAACACAGCAGGGGTCCCTGGCGTCCCATTCAGTTTGAATGGGACTGCCAGGGACCCCCGCTGTTAATCTGATGGGCCATTAGTCAATGCAGAAATGCCTTAAATTTACCTTAAACTAGACCCAGCATGTACCCAGTATGTACCTGGGTCTTTTTGGCGATTGCCACTGGTTTGTGTTAGAATAACCATCGGCACTACAGTATGTGTCTTCTAATGTAATTAATGTATATGTGTCATGAAATGCCTTACTAGCCTCTTAGGGAGGCAAGGGGTAGGTGGTGTAGTGCTAGGAACATATTCCCCCTTTTGGTGCCTGTGGTATACATTGGTAGTCTCACGTTTCAAACGGGTTAATATATTTTCTGTCATAGGGTTTGTAATAACTTATTACAAACCATATGCTAGAAGCATATAATATTCCTGGCCTCTCCCATTGCAGCACTTGCAGTAACTAACTAATATTTATCGATGGAGTTTATCACTACATTGCATTTGCAATTTGTACATCACACCAGGTAAATTGTTATTGCAATGTTGATTACTTAGGCAATAAGATTGTGGTAAAAGCGCCCAACATATTTTTATTTACAGGGTGCAATATTAACTCCTATTTAACAGAGTTTAGTGTATTTAGGTCATTATTTTCTGACTGCTTTTAAATAAGTACTATATTGTGTAAAATCTCTTACATTAAAAATACACACTAATCTTGAAATGTTCAATACAGTTCCCTAGCTACTTTACATTTATATATTTTATATTCCTTTTTATTTGTTGAGCTAATGTTTTGTCAAGATGAACCATATTTGTGTACCATTCAGTACTCTACAAATGCATACCAACTAGAAATTAAGCCATTTAAGAGACTGCTGAGTGCATCCCAAGAGGCTTCCACTTATCTTTAAAAAAAAAAATCAAATTACAGTCACTTGTCTGTAAAAATGTGAAAAAAATAAATATTTATTAAAAACTAAATGATTGATGTTTTCATTCACAGGCAGACATTATTTTGATCTCTGTTCTTACATTTCTATAAATCAATTATTTTTTTCACGTGAAGTGCCTGTAATTTGATATTTTCTATAATTACGACTGGGAATTGAAGCTTCTACAAGAGCACTGCTGAGCTAATACTGTTATAGCTCCTATGAGAAAAACCTTTAACTTTACTATATTTCACTTACAGTATATGTTTGCAATTGACTATACAGGACATTTTAAAGTAGTAAATACGAGTTAGATTTGATGAATATATAGATTGGGACAAAAAAAGAAACATTTTTTGCTCACAAGTAATAAAAATAAAATAAAGCTATGTACATGGACTTAGATAGTTCCTTATTCAGAAATGTTTTCTAAAATACTTAGGAAATATGTGTTGAAATTAATGGACAACACTCCAAATAATAGAATCGTACAAAATGCTGCAATTTATATAAGAGGGATACAGTATATTCTGTAAATTGTATAATTGTTGAAAATATATGCATTTATATATCTTATCATAGTAAATAGTTATCCATCAAATGCTTTGGGGCTAGTGTCCAACATCTTTAACATTTTAGCCAATTATTTGGAATGTATTTGTCCAAATATTTTAATTTTATGCCTCTAATATGGATTGTAATGGTATCAGTCAAATTATGGAAAATGTGGACCTGTGATTTTTCATTATATGAGGATAACTGCATGTCTTAAAAGTTTATCAATTTCTGGAATATTCACATTTTACTATAAAAAAGTCTGGAAAAGTTCTTCCTATTTCTTCAAAACAATGATTTTTCTTCGGTCTAATTATGCTATATATTTTCACAATACAGCAACAATTCAAAAGCGCAAAATCCTCAGGGCATATATGAAAATAAAAATAACACATACATAGAGCAATAATGTAAAAAATAGAAAAAACAAGTGAAATGAAAGGCACAGTTTTCCACTCGCATGTTGTACAGTACTGTAAGTGCATTTAAACCATTTTCAAATGCAAGTGGCATACATCATCTGAATGTACTGTATCACCTCTCCAAAATAAATTCAAATGTGTAAATGCTCAAAAGAAAGAAGATAATTGGTTTGGGAGGGGGAGGTATGAGCCTGGGGGGGAGGGATGAGCCTAGGGGTTGGGGGGGAGGAGGGAGGTATGGGCTGAGGAGTGTAAGGTGTACCAGCATACCCCGCATTAGCGTACGCAATGGGACCAGAGCACGTATGTAAAGCGAAAATGTACTTAAAGTGAAGCACTCCATTTTCCCCAGTTATTGATGCACGTACTGTTCTGCAATCGTCATATACGTGCATAACTGATGTAAATAACACATTTCTAACAGGCTCTATAGTCTCCCCGCTTGCGCACAGCTTCGGTACAGGTAGGGAGCTGGTATTGCTGTTAAGGACGCGCTGACAGGCGCATGCGTAAGCTGCCATTTTCCTATTGGTCGATATGTCCTTACTCGCGAGTGTACTTAAAGTGAGTGTCCTTATACCGGGGTATGCCTGTATAGGACTAGCAGCCAGGGAGAGATTACCTTGAGGACTGGAGTCTGGATGTTCAAGGAGGGATCTTCAGGCAGCCTCAGAGGGAGCCTTCACAAGGCATGTGGGGGCCTTGGAGGGGCTGCAAGCGACCCAAAGAGGGGCCTCCAGACAGCCTGCAGGTGGCCATGGAGGAGCTGCCGATGAAGGTGGCAATTCAGATAGCCTGCTGGGGGCCTTGGTGCAGGTAGGTTTGGGACACACGCACATACACGCACACACACACACACACACACAGACACACACACTTTGAGCCTGTATAAGCAGCTGCACATCCAGGAAGACCCAAACACATTTTTCCCTGCCTGTGAGTTGCTTATATCAGCCAGTCATTGCCGATGAGGAAGGTACTGATTGGCTCTCCTAACCAGGCTACACTTTTTTGCCAGGGGGCCCAGGCACCCTAACTGACTGGGCCAGGGACAGCAGTCCTGGCTGTCCCCTCTGTCAGTGTCCCTGCTCGGGCAGGCACGCCGATCCTCCTACAGGATGATGTGCAACACATCCTGGTAGATGACATCTCAGCAGCCTGCATGTTTCTTAAACTCTTGAAATTCACTTATAACATGCAAGTGGAATACAGTACAGGTGCAGAGGCCGTTATCCGACCATTTCTAGAATTGGTTTTCGAGATCCTTTCTACAAATGCCTCGATAGACTAATGGCCCATCGTATTAACACAGCAGGGGTCCATGTTGTGTTAATCCTACCGGGGTCTACATGTCTATACGAGACACGCCGTACGAGATAGGCTGTACCAGTCACTCTATCTGCGCGCCTCTAACATCCCACAGTCATGTGACCCACAGGATTTAAACAATGCTAGGATACCGGCACTCCATAACGGGGCCTGTACCCCGGGAAGTACCCGGACCTGAAATCAATGAAGTTCAGCTCCGGAGACACCCTGCTACAATACTGTAGTGTTAAAATTAAATAAACCCCCCGCGATCGCCTGTTAGAGGCGCGCAGATAGAGTGACTGATTCAGCCTCTCTCTTGCTGCGCTTCTCTTACAGACAGGTAAACCCCGGTAGGATTAATACAGCATGGACCCTTGCTATGTTAATCCGATGGTCCATTCAGTCTGCAGAGGACCAATTCGGACCACCACGCACTATAGTGCGTGATTCAACCCGAGAAATGGTCGGATAACGGCCGCTGCATCTGTAACTTTCACTTTTCACTTGGTATTTCTATTTTTTACATTGTTGCTCTATGTATATTTTTATTTTATTTTTTCACATACAATATACACTGAGGATTTTGAGCTTTTGAATTGTTGCTGTACTGCAGTATGGATGTTGGGAAACATCGTTTTTAAAAGCAGCATCTTCCTCTGGGTGACAAACACTTTTATTCACCCCGTACAGTACTGTGTAGTCAACACAACTTTTTAGTCACCACATCTCATTTGCACTTTTATTACATCAAGTATCTGTGATTTTACACGTATTAAGAAATTTTTGCACTCTCCTTTTTTTCATATATTTTTACAAGAATTAAAATGTAATCGGCATATAACGCACTGTATTTCATAATATTCAACCCTGTCAAAAATATTCCTGAAGTCCATCTATTAAAATATTTTTTGCAGCTTAATGCATGCTAACAGAAGCATTTTCATTCTGAGCTTTTTAGGATCAAAGCATCAAGTGGCTTTTTTTCTGCCATGCAAGTCAATGGCAGAAACCTGAACTTTACCATTACCCTGACTCCGTTCTGTTGCCACGAGAGGGTCGCAATTTGCCATGCAATCCTGCCACAAGTAGGACTACATGGTGACCGAATCTGAGCCATCTAGGTTGAACAGAACTGGAGTTGTGGGTTCCAGGTTTCTGCTCATTCTGACTTAGCCGGTTCAAAGCTTTCTCCGCCATTACGCTCAATGGTAGGAACCTCCTCGCCGGCGTGACCCTTTCTCGCCGCCATTACTGCTCGGACCCTGTTGGGGTCAAGTGAGGGGGTTCCTAACATCTTGGGGCAAAATGAATTTTATTTCTAGGTGCCCTAGAACAGAAGTTCCCACGCCAATTGCGTGCTCATTGCTCTTTTTTGACAATGTTGCCGATCTTGTGGCTTTGCGGTCAGGCAGTAAAAAAACAGTGCAGCAGGCCTCAACAGTACATTTGTTACACTGTCAAAGGAGCAAATGGAAACAATGTGAGGCAATTCAACATGTTCTTTTATTGGTGGAGTCAGTACAAAAACATTTATTTACAAATACTGTACAATGTTGAAACATGTAAAGTGCACAGCAATTCTAACCATCAACACACAATAATACATACTTTATTTAATTCTTCTGGCACATTGAAATCGGAGAAACATTTACAAAACATTTGTAAAACATGGAGATACCTGAAAAATGGACGTTTATACTGTATGAATATTAATTTATAATACAGTATATATGCAGTATATACAGTAAATATACTGTATATAAAATCTACTGTTTGTTTTTGGTGCATGGGGCACAGGGAGTTAAAGTTACTTGCTTTTTATGTACTGTATTTGTGGGTTGTCTTTGGGGGTTTATTCATCAAATTATTATGATGAACTGCCAAGCGTCAATCGGCTGAGTCACCCTATCCTACCAACCCCCTCTCTTCACTGGGTCGTTAATCTTCTGCATATTGCCATTGTGTTCTTAATCCACCCATAGCCGAGCTACAAGGACTCAGTACGCCTGCGTCTAATCACACCATCCCCCTCCCCCAACCCTTAGAGGCCTGTTTTGTTAATGGTAACGCTTTGGAAAATCCCCTCTCGAATTTGAAATGTAAATCTGATGTGCACAGCACTGTGAGAATTGAGAGTAAACTGATACTGTATTTCATCAGGGTGTGAAAACCTTTGTCAGTCAGTATGGTTTACAGTCACATGTTTTAAATACAATACAGTACATTCTTTAATATCTTTAAAATAAAAATATATAAATATATAAATATAATTTAAAATAACCCGTTCTGTGGGTCTGAGCGGGTTGAATCGGAGAAACATTTACAAAACATTCTTATTCATTGGTGCACTGTAGGGGTGGCTGTCAATGATTATGATTCGCAGGAAAGTGAATAAATATTTATTTATTTTATTTTATCAGGAATCAAAAAATCCAAATATAAAAATAATCAGGAATAATACATAATGCAGTCTTTATTAAGTTCTTTTGGCAGCTTGAAATTGGATAACCATTTGGAAAACATTTGGAAAACATGGGGAACATGAGTAATGCACATTTATAAGAATATTATTTAATACTATATACAGTACTGTAATGTACTGTATAATATATATACTATATACTGTATAGTAATATTATTGTTTCCGTCTTTAGCTTTTCCTCATTCTGTCTGCAGTACAGTAGTTCATTGAGAGAGGAGAGGTTTTGTGTACATCATTACTGCTGTTTACATACTGTACATTTGACTGTACAAGCAGATTTGACTGGACACAACGCCCCCATCTCCCCCTAGGCCACCCTTTTTCCTGGTACGACAAGAAAACAAAAAATTAGTGCAGTTACTGTACTGTACTGTATGTGCGTACTGTACTGTATTATGGTAGAACTACTGTAGGTAGCTGGTGCAGCTTTCTCTGGAAAGAAAAACAATGGAGCAGTTAGTAGGCAGTTACTGTAGTACTGTCAAACTAGTCTACTGTATACTGGAACTACTGTATACTCTGACTACTGTTAAATTCTATGTACTGTAACCTGATGGCTGGTGCTGCTCTCTCTGTAAAGAAAAAAATAACTACTGTTTACTCTTACTATCTGGAAAGAAAAAATCTGTGCCATACTTATCTGTATCATACAGTACTTACAATACTACAGCACAGTACTACATTCCTGATGCTTGCCCATTATGCGCGATGACAATGGGCAACACTGTGGCAATATGGTCTATATATTTATTGCAGCGTTCCATGGTGAGTACATCGTTCCAAAAACTCATTATGCCTTTCAACAACTCGTCCTTTTTGGAGGGTTTCGCCACTTTCCAGATATGGTCCTTCAGCTGATGCCAGACCATTTCGATCGGATTGAAGTCTGGCGATCTGTCATTGGAAAGAAAGGACAATTGGTTTAAGAGCTAAAGACAGTGGGGAACAAAAATGGGACACGGTCTACTGCACTTACTCCGCTGGCGTCTTCACCCAGTTGAAGCCGCGCTCAAGGATATGCGCCGTTGATGGGGTGTGCTTGGGATCATTGTCCTGGTAGAAGCGGTGACCATTGGGGAAGTCGCGTGTGATGTATTGCACTATCTCGGGCACAATGTTATCTTGGAAGAAAGCTTTATTCATGATTCCTATAGCAAGAAAAGAAAAGTGCTCAAAAAACTGCACAATAGTACAGCATACGGTAAGGCAACACTAGTCAAGTACAGTGCATTAGGCGACATTATATTTGATAAGTTTTACCTTCAAAGATGACAATGCATCCCGGTCCACGCCTAGAGATGGCACCCCACACATGCAGCTTCACAGGGTGTTTTGGCCGCGTCTTCAAAGATATGCAGCCTTTTTTGTGGAACGCAAATCTTGCAAATCTCTCCAGCGACACAGTAGACTCATCAGTGAAGATGCAATCCTGGAAAGTCTCCCCGCTGTCGATCCATGCCTGGGCCTGGAGCACTCTTTTGATTTTGATTGCGTCCCGTATCATTGGGTACATTCTGTAATGACATGGAATAATTTTTTTTAGCTGCACAGTGAAGTACAGTTTGCGAAACAACACTTTTACCTCCTGTACTGTCCAGTACTAACCTCACACGTCCATATTTCCATCCAATGCTGCGTCTCATCTTCTTTATGCTGCTCTCGGATACAGTCAGATTGTGCTTTTCCTGCAGAGTGTTTTTAACCCTTAATGCACTCATCATTCTCCTCACTTATTTTGTCCACCAGAAGAGTTGTCTCCCTACAATGTAAAGAAATTATATTGTTTTATTAATATGCAGCAATATAAAATGTATATAAATGTAATGTTGTAATATACAGTAAATATAAATATACAAAAAATGTATACTGTTGTACTATAAATATAAATATACAAAATAAATATACTGTTGTAATATAAATATAAATATACATCCTATATATACCGTTGTAAGATTAATTGAAATATACAAAAAATGTATACTGCTGTACTGTAAATATAAATAGACAAACTACTGTATGTTGTAATATAAATCAACAGAAATAACAACAGTATTACAGTAGATGCAGAACTGTACTGTAGATGTACAGTACAGTTTTCTATATTTTTTTGTTTGTTAAGTTTTATAAATGTACTTACGCGTTAGTTACCCTTGGTGCCCTTTTCCGGTCTCTGTTTTTTCCGTATGCATGATAGCACACGGTGTTTGATTGCACAACGAGGCCAGAAGTAGCTAACCAGCATTGGATAGCAGCAATTCGGTGTCCACTCGTGTACATCTCCTTAATTCGCATGCTGAGATCCTTTGAAATCTTTTTAACAGGCATTGCTGCGAGTAGAAAGAAATACAAACACAAGAATGTATATTCGATGTTTAGTCGATGTGTATTCTATGTGCAGTCAATCCACAAAATGGATGGTGTATTTATACGGTAATTACTCACATTAGAGTATGCCCACTTTCAACACCTGTACCTGGTCGCCATGCATAAAAGGTCACACACTTTGCATAGCCCACCACTCCATGATCTTTATCTGAACTTGCCCTTGTCCAGATACTGTACTGCATTGTGCCACCTGCTTCCATGGAGCAACCCCGTTTCTATGGACGCAAGAACCCACTCACCTCTGCCGTGCCTGTCATGCTGAAAAAGCGAAAGGCGGTTGCCGTTTCCACGCCAAGGGCAAAGCGACAGGCTAAGGCCAATAAAGAAAACCTTCTGCTGAACCCAAAGGTTAAGGGTTTTCTTAGACGTAAGCCTCATTATGTGAAGAAGATATACGGTGATGTACTCTCGACACAAAACGATTGGCAGCCATCCCATCAATTCTGCAGACCACTTCCTCACATACGCTTCGACGACTCTGCTGTAGCTGTCCCGGAAATCTTCATCCCGTCTTCTCCACCCCCATCTTCTCCGGTTCCATCTGACGACGCTGCCGCCTCTGAAATCCACGGGTCACTGTCTCCTTTGCGCTTAGACGACTCTGCTTCTCGCCTGGAAATCCAAAGGTCACTTTCTCCATCCCTCTTCGACGACGCTGCCGCTTCTCCTCTACCGGGTATCCACAGGTCACCTCCTCCACTCTCCATTGATGCTGCTTCTGTCCATGGAACCCCCATCTCATCCTCCGTTGCACCCATCCCCCCAGATGTCCAGACGCCATGCACAAGAAGCAGCTCGTTAGACCGGATGCTGAATGGGATAAGTGTGGATCTCCCCGGGAATTGTATTGTGCTGGCAAAGATAGATCTGCTTCTGGAGACCATGTTAAATGTGGAGCAACGGATGCTACAAATGGAACAACGGATGGATCAACGGATGGAGAAGATAGAGGCTGACATTGCGGGCATACATTATTTGCTCGGTGCTAATGCCCCTGTTTCCCCGACGCCGGAGCAGGGGGGTGACATGGATGTGATGAATGGGACCTTCGACCCACTTCCATCACCAAGCGCCCCCCCTCCACCAGAAGATGTAGTGTACATGTATGCCGTTGAGGAGAACATGACAACCCCGTCAAGACCACGGCAGGAGACAACACGGTGACCACGACCGGAGGAAAGCTTCCTCCCAAACAACCTACCATCATGCGTCGCCTCAAGCACACCCGTTCCCAAAAGACCTACACCCGCTCGCATCGAAACAGTGCCCGACATCACCCTGTGCGATCTGCCACCGGCGCTCAGGGAGAAGTATAGGGTGAGGAGTGTTGGTGTACCCCACAAGTATGCCTTGATCATTTTTAAGCACCATGTTCCCTACACGTTGTTGTCAGGAATCGGCATTCTCCTCGCTTCCCACACAGAGCACTCCCTCCCCGCAGGGAGCCCGTGGACACACAAAACAATCCTGCCTTACCGGCCTCCACGGCTCCTCGCCCCTACCGGCGTTGCGGGATAACTCCCCTCGGCGATTCCTCTGCTCAGCACCGGGTGCGCCCACGCCCTCCTGCAGGCACACCTGCACGCACACCTGCACCATCCACTGGCTCGGTTCACACGCGTACACAAGTTACGGAGCATGCTCAGTCTGCAAACTCTTATTCCCGTCCCCCGGACCTCAGGCTCTGCCCCCGCACACTGCACGGGCATACTCAGGTCACTAACAAGACTCACCTGGCCTGTTATGCCTGCACCAATCTGCAGTGTCTCCCTGTAGCTCTTCCTGTCCCGCCTCCGTTCCTAATTGGACCTTCCTGCTTTTCTAGCTCCTCTCTGCTCTCAGTCTTTGCTCGACATAGTCTCTGTATGGAAGTACTTCTGGATTCTCTCAGTGTTTTCACAGGTTCTGACGCAGCTTGTACGACTACCCCCTTTGGCTCTCGATCTCGGCACTCCTTGGACAACGCACACTCTGGTAACCCCTTGAACATGGCTTGGACAACGACCTATCTCCACTCTCCACTCCCTGACTTCGGCAAGGCATCCTTCACTCTATCTCTACAAACGGTACCGGCAAGTATTGTCTACCTTACTACACCTGGCCTGGCAACGCTTCATACCACACTCCGGACACGCTCCCTTTGCTGCGGGTGCGTGTATTACCACTTCCCCCTTCAGCTCAGGGGACGGATCTGGTCTGCGGGCAGCACCGGCGTAACAGTTGTACTGCGAGTGGGTGTTCAAAGTGAACTACGATGGAAATCGCGTTAAAAAGGCGCTTCCTGCCAATTTAAGGAAAAACATTGTGGAAGAAATGCGGCGCTTTTATGCAGTTACAGATCCTGTAATGAAAGGCGTTAGAGACGCCATAAATGGCGTTTTGCGCCATGCAAGGAATCAGCCATGGCTGGACAATGTGAAGGACTTTCAGTGAGACCATACTGTTGTGCTGAACTGTTTTGCCCTACAGTACCTGCTGTACTTAAACAAAGGAGATGTTGTTGTGCGTTTTTTTACAGAGGACATGCACAACTCCAGTCCCTGAGGGCCGCAAACAGGCACGGTTTTCAATGTTGCCCTGAAAATCTGCCCTGTTTGCTGCCCTCTAGGACTGAAATGGTGCAGGTCTGACTGACAGTGTTGCGCACCATCCCACTGTACTGTACTGTATACAGTACTGTGTTTCTTTAATAAAGAAGATGTTACTTAAAATGCTTCAACATTGTACTGTATTTGTAAATAAATGTTTTTGAACTGACTGCACCAATAAAAGAACATGTTGATTTGTCTTACTGTACTGTGCATTGTTTCCATTTGCTCCTTTGATAGTACTGTATAACAAAATACAGAGTAACAAATGTCGAGGCTTGCTGCACTATTTTTTAACTGCCTGGTCGCGCAATTGGTGTGGGAACTAGGTCAATTGGCGTGGGAACTAGGTCAATTGGCGTGGGAACTTCTGTTCTAGGACACCTAGAAATAAAATTCATTTTGCCCCTAGATGTTAGGAACCCCCTCACTTGACCCCAACAGGGTCCGAGCAGTAATGGCGGCGAGAAAGGGTCACGCCGGCAAGGAGAGTCCTACCATTGAGCGTAATGGCGGAGAAAGCTTTGAACCGGCTAAGTCAGAATGAGCAGAAACCTGGAACCCACAACTCCGGTTCTGTTCCACCTAGAGGGCTCAGATTCGGTCACCATGTAGTCCTAGTTGCGGCAGGATTGTATGGCAAATTGCGACCCTCTCGTGGCAACAGAACGGAGTCAGGGTGATGGTAAAGTTCAGGTTTCTGCCATTGACTTGCATGGCAGAAAAAAAGCCACTTTGGTAATGTGCTTTTAAACTGTCTTTTGGTATCTCCGGTTCCGGGGGTCGTGCAAGGCTGATATTTTGCCACTATGGCAAGGGTCATTCCGCATGAGGGCCAGGCGAATTTCAACCTGCTCAGACCCACAGAACGGGTTATTTTAAATTATATTTATATATTTATATATTTTTATTTTAAAGTTATTAAAGAATGTACTGTATTGTATTTAAAACATGTGACTGTAAAACATACTGACTGACAAATGTTTTCACACCCTGATGAAATACAGTATCAGTTTACTCTCAATTCTCACAGTGCTGTGCACATCAGATTTACATTTCAAATTCGAGAGGAGATTTTCCAAAGCTTTACCGTTAACAAAACAGGCCTCTAAGGGTTGGGGGAGGGGGATGGTGTGATTAGATGCAGGCGTACTGAGTCTTTGTAGCTCGGCTATGGGTGGATTAAGAACACAATGGCAATATGCAGAAGATTAACGACCCAGTGGAGAGAGGGGGTTGGTAGGATAGGGTGACTCAGCCGATTGACGCTTGGCTAGGGAGGGATTAAAAACTCTGGAGGTGTGTGGCTGAAATAGTTAACAGCACTGTAATTTCAAAAGGCAGTTCATCATAATAATTTGATGAATTAACCCCCAAAGACAACCCCCAAATACAGTACATAAAAAGCAAGTAACTTTAACTCCCTGTGCCCCATGCACCAAAAACAAACAGTAGATTTTATATACAGTATACTGTATATATATACTGCATATATACTGTATTATAAATTAATATTCATACAGTATAAACGTCCATTTTTCAGGTATCTCCATGTTTTACAAATGTTTTGTAAATGTTTCTCCGATTTCAATGTGCCAGAAGAATTTAATAAAGGCTGCTGTATGTATTATTGTGTGTTTATGGTTAGAATTGCTGTGCACTTTAAATGTTCCAACATTGTACAGTATTTGTAAATAAATGTTTTTGTACTGACTCCACCAATAAAAGAACATGTTGAATTGCCTCACATTGTTTCCATTTGCTCCTTTGACAGTGTAACAAATGTACTGTTGAGGCCTGCTGCACTGTTTTTTTACTGCCTGACCGCAAAGCCGCAAGATCGGCAACATTGTCAAAAAAGAGCAATGAGCGCGCAATTGGCATGGGAACTAGGTCAATTGGCGTGGGAACTTCTGTTCTAGGGCACCTAGAAATAAAATTCATTTTGCCCCAAGATGTTAGGAACCCCCTCACTTGACCCCAACAGGGTCCGAGCAGTAATGGCGGTGAGAAAGGGTCACGCCGGCGAGGAGGGTCCTACCATTGAGCGTAATGGCGGAGAAAGCTTTGAACCGGCTAAGTCAGAATGAGCAGAAACCTGGAACCCACAACTCCGGTTCGGTTCGAGCTAGAGGGCTCAGATTTGGGTACCATGTAGTCCTAGTTGCGGCAGGATTGCATGGCAAATTGCGACTCTCTCGTGGCAACAGAACGGAGTCAGGGTAATGGTAAAGTTCAGGTTTCTGCCATTGACTTGCATGGCAGAAAAAAAGCGACTTTGGTAATGTGCTTTTAAACTGTATTTTGGTATCTCCGGTTCCGGGGGTCGTGGAAGGCTGATATTTTGCCACTATGGCAAGGGTCCTTCCGCATGAGGACCAGGCAAATTTCAACCCACTCAGACCCACAGAACGGATTATTTTACATTATATTCGCGCAATTGGCGTGGGAACTACTTAGGGCCCCGGTCAAGTTCACGGGCAATTGGCGTGGGAACTTCTGTTCTAGGGCACCTAGAAATAAAATTATTTTTGCCCATAGATGTTAGGCACTGTATACCACTGTACAGTATACTGTAGAAGATACATAATGAAACGATACTGAACATGTAGAATAAATGCATAGTTATATTTATTCGGGTTTATTACACAGTATACTGTACGGCCGGAAAACATCAGCATACAGTACACTATTATCCATCGAAATCGCCCCATTAGCCATTTTCTTTTCTGAGGAAAAACAAAAAGAAAAGTTTTAATGTACAGTAATGGTCAGCCCCCTAAAGAAGTACCCAGCCAGCCCCACCAAAATAATACGGCAACAATACAGTACTCACCATAGAATTTCCCATTCAGCTGGTGCCGGCGCCGGTCTACTGCCAGTCAAGCTTTCTTCATCATCCACGTCGATAGTTTGCAGCGGGACTAGTCCACCTGTAGTCAGCAGGTGAGGCTGGAAATCTCTTAGTTACATGCAAGCTTCATCAAAACTGCACGCGAAATCCGACTCAGGCTCAGGGTTGTCACTGACAGTGGGACCATCATTGGAAGCCGGTGCTGGTGCTGGTGCATTGCTTGGCAGCGACTGTCGCTTCTTAGTTGGTTTTAACACGACCCTTTGCCTTTTGCCGCCTCCATGATCATAGATACGGGAAAAATCCGGTGACACACACCAATACCCTCCATCAAATTGGGGCTCAATACGGTGAAAACAGGGATCGCTACATAACCTTTTCCTTACTGCGTATGAGGAATTGGCAAAAATTTGTAAAAGTCATAGTTTTCGATAAAATACTGATAAATTTGAGCAACTGTTGCCATCTTATCATCTGTTGCATTAATCGCGGCCCATATCAAATACGTGTAACTTCTGTCAGGTTTTTGGAAAGCAGGCTGCACTTGAACACTCATGGCGGGTGGGTCTCTGGAGAATAGTGTAACAGAAACTGAAACTGGTCTTTGTCTTTCTTTTTTATATGAAAAGCCTAAATTGATACATTTTTGCAACTCTTCCTTCAGTCTCAAGGCCAAGGCCAAGTTACAATAGCACACTGTGGTACAGTATCTTTTTCAAACGAAACACCTGCAAGCCGACACATTACTGATTCGGCGCATTACAATTCATGAATTTCTGCCATCTGGCAGACACGCGAAGCATTGCAGCCTATTAAAATCCGAACCATTATCAATAAACGCATCAGCCGGGCATGACCCGTGGCTGGGAACGCAAGGTGAACGCGGCATGCGCCAGGTGAACAGCGTCGCATTCCAGGAACCAGCCAGGGACAAACCGGTGATTTGTTAGAATAAAAGCTGGCTCAGCAGTATATCTTAAATAGTTCGAGCTTCAGTGGCATCACCAAAACTAAAGCTCTCAGCAGTGATTTGAGACAATTAAATATTGAGAATGGGATATTTTTGACAAACATCATAGAGTTAATCATTTGGAGATGGCAATGATTTAAATAAATCAAGAAGAAAGCACAGTCATATTACAAACAAAAGAGAACACGAATTTCATATCCAAATGCCTATCACAGAGAGAAAGGACATGAAGAAATGAGATGAGAGGTGGGAAACAAGCAATGCAAGCAACAGAAGCAGCAATCTTCTACCAGTATTGTACAGTATGTACATTAGAAGACATTCATGGGAAAAAAAATCATTGCTTTTTAAATGACATTCTCAAATGTCAGTTTTCTTAGCAAAAAAAAGAAACTGACCAATAGTGACGCATTTTTTATTTCAAATACCACAAAAGTACTATATCTATTCTTTCAGGGACTTAAGTCTTAATTTAATTATTTGCACTTTGTCTCCAATACGTTTTTCATCACAAGAAAATGCTAAGAATTATTATTATTTTTTTGTTCCTTATTTTTTCCTGGATGTCTTTAACAATGTTTATTACCATCCTCCCACATGTGAATTATTGTGGATGAAGTAACAAAAAATACAGACTATGAAGTAGGTTATTGAAATTTTCCTCAGGGACTGAAAATACATAAAATAAAACATGCTTTGCAAAACAATAAATATACAGGTCAATGTAATCAGAAATGTTATACTGTATATACAGTATGTGACTAAGCACTGATGGTACTAATGTTCCTCTGTTTAACTTTTGCATGTTGTCACTTTCCATTCTTATTTAAAATGCATTATAAAAGTTGCATATAACCAAATCTGGATAGCTGACATAAAGGTCAGCGCTGGCTCCTTGATTTGAAGAATGATGTAATACATTCTTTAAACCTATATATTGTTCATCAGAAAATGTACTTCTTCACTACTGACTTGTGTTTTAAATACTGTACTATACAGTAGTTTATAAGGTTAGTTGAATAACTAAAGACACATGCTACAGGTACCTTCAAGCGAAGAAGATAAAAGAAAAACTTTTAAAGGTGCTTTTACAATGATCACATCTAACTTTTATGTACAAATTGCCTTTGCTTAACATGTTTAATCCTGATTTCATACAGTGTACTACCATGGAGAATACATTTGTGGAAAACTATTGAGGTGCATTTACTGTACACATAATTTCTGCTGGCTTCAAGAATAGAGTGGAAAAGAAAGAGGGGAGCTATGGGGGGGGGGGGGGATGTAATGGGGCAAGCCCAAAGGTATAGAAAATACAATTATCAATGTCAGACCAATGTGCTAGAAAAGGATGGGGGGTGCAATAACTTAAACCTACTGTAGCTTGAGTACCTAAAAACAAAAAGACAAGGAGAAGATAAAGGTAAAATAAAAGCAATAATATTTTAAACATTGCCAATCAAACCAACTAGTGTCTCTGTATGAAATAAATAAAAGGCTATATTCAAAACCTGGGAAGGCAAAGGATGACTGTGGCAAGAGGAAAAAGATATCTGCAGATACTCTAGCTTTGTAGGGGGCACACCAGGAGAACATAGCTAGTAGAATATATATATATATATATACACACAAATGTAAATACAACTGTATGCTCATCTGCATGTCTTAGGCAGGTCTGCAACCCCGCCTTTCACCATTATCACCCAGCACACAGCACTTCCACTGCAGCAAGGGATTCTGGGAAATTACATGCAAATGAGCACACAGTGCCACTTTTTGCTTCAAAAACCATTTTTAACATGGTTCCCTATAGGCTTAAGCTTGCTGCATGGTCACAGCTTTGAGCACAGCCAGGGTTAAGGTGCATAACCAGAAAACCCACCCACAGACAGCTGTTTCGACCTTGATGGGTCTCATCAGTGTGGGGTTGATTTTACTGGGAATGCAAGAGAGGCTATGGGATAGGCTAAACCATAATACTGAGTTAAGTTATGGTGAGTAAAAAAAGTGACAAAAACCCTCCACAGGAAAGCAAATATGCAAATATAGCTGTATGCTCATCTGCATGTCTCAGGCAGGTCATCAGTGTGGGGTTGGTTAACTGGGTATGCAAAGAAGCTAAAGGATGGGGTTTACCATACTGAGTTAAGTTATGGTGAGTAAAAAAAGTGACAAAAACCCTCCTCAGCAAAGCAAATATACAAATGTAAATACAACTGTATGCTCATCTGCATGTCTTAGGCAGGTCTGCAACCCCGCCTTTCACCATTATCACCCAGCACACAGCACTTTTACTGCAGCAAAGGATTCTGGGAAATGACAAAGATAATGGAGCACACCAAGTCAGATGAGGGGCAACAGAAGACTCATAGGTATATACATATAGCCATGGCTGGTCCAGACTATCTTTCAGCCCTCCTGTCACATAAGTCCTAGTAGCTACAGGCAGTGGCAGGCTATCCTGTGGGATTTACCCCCCTCACACAGTCTCCTTGCGTGGCAACTGTGTTGCAGACAATCATGGTGCCCTCCCCTTTTGCATTAGTGAGGATGCCTTCCAAATTATAGAGTCAGTGCCTTCCTACTCGGGGAAGGGAGAGGAGCTCAGCCCCTCCTGGGGCTGATTGAACCAAGATCTGTGCATAGCACAAGGCCTCAACATTATCTCCTGGCCAACACCATCCAAGGGCCTGAAAACCATTCTCCACTATATGCAAACGCTGTTACACAACCTGCAGTGGCTGCATCAAATAAAGACCCATTTTATATACTTCTGGCTAAGTCGCAGTCTATTGGACAGAAGTATAGGAGAAAAGACTGTCATGGTAGGGACTGCCTGCAGCTCTGCTGTAGTCTACAGTAACTGGAGGCGCTGTCACCAAATGAAAAGAACCTGAGGATCACCTAAAGCCTGTCCTGTTCCAGACAACATCGCGGATGCTCATCTCTCCTGGACCGTCACAGGTAACCAGCACCACACGGACCTGTAGCCTAGGCAAAATCTCCCAGAGGGAGTGAGGGAGGGAGGTGGGAAGCAGTGCTACACATAGTACAAAAGTTATCAGCGAACAGCCAAGGGAGCCAGGCAGGGTGGTAGTAAAAAATATATTTTTTATTGTTCCTAGGAACCCTCCTACGTGTTTCGCACCTTTTGGGTGCTTTATCAAGGCGTATGAAGCTGTCAGAACACATTATATATACAGGTCTAAATTGTAAATGGCTGCTCTGCGCCGTCGAATCCCAGTAGTATTTAATGAGATATACAGTATCACATAACAGGAAAGACAAGTGTAGAAGTCTTAAATTGGAATTTCCTCCCTGACTTAGAACATATGCAAACGTTTCCTTCCTGAATACTGCCGCATTGCAAGCAACAACAACAGGGAAACTTACTACATTTTAGAGGATCCAAGAAACTTAATGTTGGTCGACGGAGCCTCCCAATATCCACCCTGTGTCCCTGATCGTTTTAACCCTTTATTATAAGAAGAGTGCTGAAGCAGAAGTTGAAATAAGAACCAATATTTGTTGATATCTTCCTAACTTGTCAAATGTATGTTTTGAAGGTCGTAATAAATGAAATTGAATAATCCTTTTGATTCTTACATTTCTTGTCACTGAGCAGTATTTCCTGAGCCGTGGAATGTTCTGTGCCTACCTGAAGAAGGTCCCCCTGGGGACCGAAACGTCGAGCATACAGTACAGTATGTGTGCATTTTGGACCCAATAAACTTTTATGTGATTATCTATTGTTCTGTGCTGGTATATTGGACCTCTAGGGAGCCACTACATTGAAGACTTTACAGACTTTAGCTATTTACGCTTTACGGTGCACCACACAATGCTTTTTTTTTTAGTGTGTAAACTTGAGTGCTATATATGGGATACTTTCCTTTTCTTTTTATGTTGTCATTCATCATGTCCCAAGCACCGTCTGTGCAGTTATATTATAAACAACACACAGAACCTCAGCAAGCTCTTTTTGGGAACCCCTGAGCCCCCACGAAATATATATGTATATAAGTGTCAAAAAGGAGAGCTATTGAGCGTGGCAAATGTACTGTATACAACAAGCGACAAAGAAGCCCAATGCTACATCCAATATGACAAAAATACACAGTAAAATACTTCTTCTCTTGAAAAAGGGTCACTCAGTTTAACCCTTTGGCCAAAGCATTGTAAGCCTTTGAGCCACGACAAGGCAGACCCAGTTCAAAGGTTCTAACACTACCAGATAAAATACTAATACAGTATACCTCTATTAGGAGCTTGCTGGGGTTCTGTGTGTTGTTTAACTTATTTTCAGCTGGCCCCTCCTTCCCAGGTTTTAAGCCCGCCCGTCCCCACTTCCCAAGTCAGCAGGTCCTTTTCATTTTACTGGATATAGATCTAATGTTGGGCTTTCTCCCTCCTAATAGAGGTAAACCTGGGAAGGAGGGGACACTAACCTCCAACAGCTGAGACAGCTGAAAATAAATTAAACAACACACAGAACCCCAGCAAGCTCTCTTTCGGTGTTCTAAGATTACCTTTGATTGGCCACCTTCAGATCTTTCTTGTGGGAGTCAGAGAAATGTTCACCGACAGGACTGTCTCTTGTTCCACGTCTATATATCTATATCTAAATATAGTATATATATACATATATATATATATATATATATATATATATATATATGATAAGAGAGAAAAAAAGGCCCTAAAAAAGCACTCTAGTATGTTTGAAAGTACAAATCACATAATATTTATTGATATACAGGCATACCCCGTTTTACATACACTCGCTTTACGTACACTCGCAAGTACGTACATTTTTTTTTAATTGCACCTTACCCCCTGTGTACGTACGCGTGCTTCGCGAGTACGGACACCAGGGGGCGGCGTGTGCGTGCTGTGGCGGTGTGCCCTCTCTTCCTCTCCCCGGCTCTTCCTTCACCTGGCTTCCCCAGCCCTTCCGTTCCCCGGCTCCCCCAGCTCTTCTGTTCCCCGGTTCATCCTCTCCCCGGCTCTTCCAATCACCTTCCCCTCTTCCTGGCTATTCCGATCACCCCCCGCCCCCCTCCCTCTTTCCCTGGCTCTTCCGGTCACCTTACCCTCTCCCTGGCTATTCCGATTACTCCCCCCCCCCTCGGTTCTTCCGATCACTCCCCCGAGCCCCCCCGGTTCTTCCGATTACTCCCCCCCCCCCTCGGTTCTTCCGATCACTCCCCCGAGCCCCCCCGGTTCTTCCGATTACTCCCCCCCCCCTCGGTTCTTCCGATCACTCCCCCGAGCCCGCTCAGAGCCGCGCTCTAGCGTGCGTGTGCCGCCTCTGACTGCCATGCTTCTGCCGCCCGCAACCTGCATGCTGCTTGAGGTAGGGAAAGAAAGGGAGGAGGGACATGCAGGGGGTGGTGTGATGTGAGGGACATGGGGGGGTGATATGAGGGACATGGGGTGGGGGGGTGATGTGAGGGACATCGGGGGGGGTGATGTGAGGGACATGCAAGTGGGGGGTGATGTGAGGTACATGCAGGTGGGGGGGATGTGAGACATGCAGGTGGGGGTGATGTGTGAGGGACATGCAGGTGGGGGGTGATGTGAGGTACATGCAGGTGGGTGAGGGGGGGATGTGAGACATGCAGTGGGGGGTGATGTGTGAGGGACATGCAGGTGGGCGGTGATGTGAGGTACATGCAGGTGGGGGGGGATGTGAGACATGCAGGTGGGGGGTGATGTGTGAGGGACATGCAGGTGGGGGGTGATGTAAGGGACATGCAGGTGGGTGGTGATGTGAGGTACATGCAGGTGGGGGGTGATGTGTGAGGGACATGCAGGTGGGGGGTGATGTGAGGGACATGCAAGTGGGGGGTGATGTGAGGTACATGCAGGTGGGGGGTGATGTGAGGGAGATGCAGGTGGGAAGTGATATGAGGGAGATGCAGGGGGGTGATATGAGGGAGATGCAGGGGGGGTGATATGAGGGAGATGCAGGGGCGGATGATATGAGGGTGGTAATATGAGGGAGATGCAGGAGGGGGTTGACATGAGGGAGATGCAGGGGGGGTGATATGAGGGAGATGCAGGGGGAGGTGATATGAGGGAGATGCAGGGGGAGGTGATATGAGGGAGATGCAGGGGGAGGTGATATGAGGGAGATGCAGGGGGAGGTGATATGAGGGAGATGCAGGGGGAGGTGATATGAGGGAGATGCAGGGGGAGGTGATATGAGGGAGATGCAGGGGAGGTGATATGAGGGAGATGCAGGGGGAGGTGATATGAGGGAGATGCAGGGGGGTGATATGAGGGAGATGCAGGGGGGGTGATATGAGGGAGATGCAGGGGAGGGTGATATGAGGGGTGCTGGAGGAGATATGATTTTACCCGTGCGGCCTGATTTTTTAAAAATATTTATAGGGGGGGGGTCTTTTAAAAATGTATTGAGGCGGTGTGGGTCTTTTAAAAATGTATTGGCGGGGGCATTTTTAATATGTATTGGCGGGGGCATTTTTAATATGTATTGGTGGGGTGGGGTTACATGTATTTAGAGGGATGGGTTTTTTTGGTATGTATTTTGTGGGGGCACTAGTAAGAAAAAATTAGCTGACATTAAAGATTTTCTTTCTATAAAGCCTAATGTATTTATTTTGGTTACAAATGCATTATTGACATTAGTTATGCATATATATGATGTCTGCAGAACAGTACATGCATCGTAAAGTGGAAAAAAAATAGTGCTTCACTTTAAGTACATTTTCACTTTACATACATGCTCCGGTCCCATTGCGTATGTTAAAGCGGGGTATGCCTGTAATGTCACAGAACAAATGTTTAAAACAAAGCACAGAAATTGTTAAAATAGAGCATGGATCCCCTGTTCATTACAAAGCTTAACACATCCTCCAAAAACATTCCCTCATGGAGACAAAGCCTAAAGTCAACTTTGACTCAGATAATAATCAAAGGTACCTGACAAGATAAATCTGGTATAACAACCAACAGACTAAATAACCGTGGCTATGGCTACGTGATCATCAGCAAGAAATCAAGGCAAACTACTATCCCCTACAATCTAGGGTTTGTCTATGGTGACAAAAAATAGCATGTAAGTAACAGCCGAGATACACAATATAAAGCCAAAAAGCACATTTAGGCCTGTGAACAAGGAGAGTAATACATCACCTATGGTCAGGTACAAATAATAGGTGAATAAAAGGAGGAGACACGGAGAGATGCTGGAAGCATAGTAACGTGACCCAGAGGGGGGACAAACCAGGGGACCCTGCCTGCTGAACCTGCTCCTACGCGTTTCAGCCAAAGCCTTCTACTGGGATTTTTTTTTAGGGCCTTTTTTTCTCTCTTATCCTATAATACTGCCCTCATAGCACCACCGACATATCATTGTATATTGGATTAATCCAGTGTCGGTATTTAGTTGTACTTATTTTTCTTGTGGATGCGGGGTCCTCCTTTTTCTCTTGCAAAATATATATATATATATATATATATATATATATATATATAAATATATGTGTGTTCAACACAAACTGCTTTGCTCTACTGAATCATCCGCTCCACTTGAAATACCTGTGTTTTTCCTAGACTATGCAGTGTCCATCTCGACTCCCATTGCATAGAGTTTAGTTCTCTATGGGCTAAGTCTTTTTGTCTGTTAACCTTAATCACCAACTCATGTCATGCATAAATGTGTTGCTCTTCTCATTGTTAAACTGCAAATTTTAGGTGTTGTTTATCTTCTCTGATCATTACTCCTGAAAAGGGAACAGGTATTTGTATTAGGCAGTGCTGGTATTTAACAGACTTTAGATGAAAAAAGTCACACAAATATATAAAGCCTTTATGAATATGATGTTTGTAGGAGCTGTCAAAATCATTCATAAATTCAGTAGTTTGTTGAGACTTTATAGGTGCATTTAAATCACACTTTTTTTTTTTAACCTTTTCTCATATTTCACAAGTTTACAAAATTACACGTTATAACTAATGAAGATCCATTTTTGTATTGTGTTTCTGGCAATGAATCGGGACATTACACTTACAGTGTGACAAAGTGGCATTTTTATATTTGGTATTTGCACTACAGTACATCTGGTGCCATATGCATGGGTGTATTCCTGAGCATAAACAGATGGAAGTTATCTTTTCCTTGGGAGCATCTTCAGTATCTGAAGAGTACTTCAGCTTCACAAAAGGATGCTCCACCATTAGGAGTGACATTCAGAGGGAAGTAAACACATGGCAGCACATTTTATAACCACACCAACACAATATTGAAAATTAACATATTTTTATCAGGAAACAATTCCAATGCTCAGTAACCTTAAGGCATTAAAAGTGTTGTAAAACATTGGGTATTACAGTAGGTGTTTAAAAAATGTTCAGCATGTACAGTACAGTACAGTACAGTACAACAGACACCTCAACTTTAAAACTTTGGCCATACCATATGTGGTGACAATATTAGCTGCCTGATAATTTTTTTAATTAAAAAAGGACTGAAGGCGAGGCTCAATGAGTAAAAACACTGACTCTGGCACTAAGTTTTTTGCAGGGGAACCTGGTTCACTTCCTAGTGTCGGCTCCTTGTGACCATGGGCAAGTCACTTTTTCTCCCTGTGCCTTAGGCACCAAAAACATAGATTTCTTCCAAAGACGTAAGGGGAGCAGTGATTAAAGCCACGTAACAGAGAAAAATAACAGTGCAATATTGTAGTGCTAAAAATAAAAAAAATTCAATTTACAAAAACCTCTAGAATTCCTACTCACAATGGAGCAGAAAATAAACGCAATATCCAAAATAGTGGCAAAATTGTTGCTTGGATGTGATGTCAGGTGGTTCAGTGCATCTCAAAAAAGAGGAAAACAAACCATGGTGCAGATAAGCTTAAAATGTTTTATACATTTCTCACAATGGAGGGTAACACTTAGAAGTAGAATAGCAGGCAAAGCAGCAAGTGTATTCAGGTGGGGCGATTAGCGATCTCATCCCTTCCTCAATCGTCACGGCTGCAAACTTCATGTCAAGGTGTGGGCAATTCTCTCTTTTTCAGATCGCACAGCTGAGCTCAAATTCTACGCGTTTCGCTGTCTAAACTGACAACTTCCTCAAGAGTAGCTCCCACGTATATCTAAAGGGGTAAAAATACTTAAAAACCCTCCCTATTGGCTAATAGGTACAAAAGCAAACAAATAATGATCCTAAGTCTAACATACAAATGAATACTAAGATGTAATGTATGACTAACCTAAAAAAAACACATTGCTCAACTAAGATGATACATAGAAAACAATGCTTAAAGAGAGCATAAAACATATGAAAGCTCTCATGGATAAAGAAATATAAATTAGAAGGCTGAACAATTTATATAATGATAAAGACATGAATGAATACAATGTAAACATTATTTTAGAATAGTAAACAGTAATAAAAACTACTACTAATAAACAGAGCTAAAAGAGTTCTTACTGCCAACAATAATACTTTCTAGAGAGTGGATTATTTGATAAATTCTTCTCCCCCAGATAGAATATGTAATAAAGAACAAAAGAATATATAAATTATGCATAATCATCAATAAAAATAATCTGTCATGCCATCACACATAATGTATGTGGCAACTATGAGAATAAGTATATATATATATATATATATATATATATATATATATATATATATATATAAATATATATTTATATATATATATATTATAGTATTAGTAAGTATAAGTATTAGTATTATAAGTATTATAAATATACAGGTGCGACGGCGAGTATTCTAAAACTTGTCTTGGAAAATCTGGGGCAATCACCAACAATACCCCAGTAATGCTGCAACATTTTCTGTGACATTTCTGCAGAAAAACTAATGGCCCATCGGATTAACACAGCAGTGGTCCCAGGCAGTCCCATTCAGTTTGAATGGGACGGCCAGGGACCCATGTTGTGTTAATCTGATAGGCCATTAGTCTGTCTGCAGAAATTTCACTGAAATGTTGGCAGCATTACCTGAATATTGCCCCAGAATTTCCAAGGCAAGTTTTAGAATACTCGTCATCACACATACTTATATATATATATATATATATATATATATATATATATATATATATATATATATACTTATTCTCATAGTTGCCACATACATTATGTGTGATGGCATGAAAGATTGTTTTTATTGATGATTATGCATAATTGATATATTCTTTTGTTCTTTATTACATATTCTATCTGGGGGAGAAGAATATATCAAATAATCCACTCTCTAGAAAGTATTATTGTTGGCAGTAAGAACTCTTTTAGCTCTGTTTACTTATATACTGTTTTTTATTACTGTTTACTATTCTAAAATAATGTTTACATTTTATATATATATATACACAAATATTATTATATATAAAATATTATCATAAACACATTTTTATATAAATGGCCCCTTGGTTTCGACACGCAGGTATATCCCTATATTTAGACTAAAATAATCTCTGAACAGTGTGTTTCACGATGTATTTAAACTGTTGCCCAATATACTATATATGTGCAAATGCTGTCCCCCTTCCCTCCTTCCCTAAACCCCCCAACTGTGTTATTACCAGATTGTATGTATCAATGTACAACCTTTTTTTTCTTTTTTTATGTATCCCTTCTCTTTAAAAAGATCAATAAAAAAATTCAAGTAATAAAAAAAAAAGAAATAACTACTGTATATTAATATAAAAATACCAATATATTCTAAAAAAAAGTCCATAAAAGGCTATAAAAAGAAGCATGCAAATACCAAAAATGAAGCGTCTCTAGAGAAACACACCCAATTCAATATCGGCATTGAGTCCCAATGGTACTAGCATCTTTAATTTGAATATTCAAAATGTCACTCTTTTGGTGAGCTCTGTATCACATCCCCTCCAGTGGGATATCACGTGCTCCATCCCTATGAATATAAGACCACTGGGATACCCCATGTGATATGTGATGAAGTGATTGGACAAATAATTTGTTGTAACTTTCCTCCTGATGTTTTCCACATGTTCAAACACTCTTGTTTTTGTGGGTCTCATGGTTTCGCCCACGTATTGCAGCCCACACGGACACTCAAGAAGATAGATAACGTGGTCTGTCCGACAATTTTAATGTTTAGTAATCTGGAATAGATTGTAAATTCTACGGGGCAGGGACTGTGTCTGCAAAATTTCTCTGTAAAGCGCTACGTTAAACTACATTCCCAGCATGGCTAAATTAACACACACATTCCCAGCACAGTAATGTTGTGGGTGTTAGAGTTAGAGCATGCTGGGAATGTGTGTGTTAATTTAGTTCCTGACTTGCAACAGTTGCTTGGAGGTAAGTGGCCCCACCTCCCAGATCTCACCCCATCCCCACATTTTTAACTTGGGAGGTTCTAGCATTTTGCTGAAAGGACAGGACTCACTGTGGTTGTTTCCCCTCATACAGAGATAAAAGGAAGGGTTCACAGTGTAGTGCTAGGACCTGCATTAATTTGATTTACCATGACGTGGTATGCAGGCTTATGACGCTTTGGTCAAAGGGTTTAACTAAATAACCAAGTAAAAAATATTATTATTGAAGTTTTTAAACTTTATACTTATTACTTTATATGTTTTGTCAATTGGATGTAGCATTGGGCACCCCTGTTTTGTTTGTAAGACCTTGCACTGTCAATACTGTATCTAATGTCGGTGTTTCACATTTTATTAAAAACCAGTATGCATTTAACGGAATCTGTGTCAGACATTAACTTATTTTCTGAGTGTTGCATGGGACATGATGGCAACTCCCTGCAGCAAAAGACCAGCTTGCATATATGATACTGTGTATTCCACAATTGAAGTCGGGACAGATAAGAGAGCAACTATATCTGAGATCTATGATTATGAATAGATCTCATAGATCATTGACAAGTACGAATACTATAAAAATTCACCAAACCAGGAAGGGTGGAAGAATTCTATTAGACACAACTTAAGTTTGACTGATTGTTTTTTTAGAACTCCTCACTTCCTGGCAAGAAGTGAGGTTGCTGGTTGCTGCACCCATCTTGGGTGGGTATGTTTGATCATGGCAACTTCTGAAGGAGAAAGATATCAATGGGGAGCAAGAGGTTTAATAATAGACCTTTCCGAGCCCATCCCTTCAATCTCACCACCTGGTTAGCAGCTCCATCTTGAGTTCTTGCCTCAATACCAATACCATTACCAGTACGTGTCAACCAACACTGAAAACCCGATGAACCTAGAGTAATCCCAGCTACCTGACCCAACCAGCGTACCAGCCGAAACCTGAGTATCTGTCTCCATCTGGCTATCTATATCGTTACCAGCACGGACCAAGCAACTCCGCCAATGCGATGAACCTGCTTCCCATTTACATGATTGACACAAGCATCTACACACAACACACACCTGACATCAACAGTGGGTCACTGCCACCCAGTTTAGAAGATTTATAGCCAAGGTAAATATACTGTAACTGTCATTCCCAATGATACATATGCATGCCGTACCCTGTAGATACAGATGGAACTGTTGGTTTGGGCCCTCTCTCTTTATGGGTCCCGTATGACATCCTCGAATTGGCTGTCTATTGGACGTCTTGGTCTGTAAAGAAAGAGACAATAGTCAATGTTAATAATCACACATACAGTAGTAGTGTAGCCTGGAGCATATGTGTGTCACAGCATTTCTACGCATTCATGTCACTATGGAACTTGGTTGAAATGCAAATGCTTATCATAACATTTATTTATGTTTTTTTTTTTAGGTTGCCCTTTCACTACCAATGTGGTTATCTGTGCCCTCACGGGTGGCATAGGCTACCACAGTGACAAGCAATGGGTTTATTGTTGTTACGATTGTGCTTGCCACAAACCGGGACTGGACCGCGGGTCAGAGGTGGGGTTATATAATCACCGAACTTAGTCCGTGCAGACTGATCCGGAGTGCGCAGTTCATAGTCGTACATAGCAGGGTCAGGATTGGAGAAGGCAGCATAGTTGTTATTCAAGCAGGAGTTCGGCAACAGGTAGTCAGGAGTTCCCCGTTTCAGCTTAGGAGCATGGGCGCGAGTATGGCCTCTGCACGAGGAGCGGGCTCGGCCCATGACGCCGGTCTCAGCAGGTGGAGACAGCAGATTGGCCAAAGTACACCTCGGGGCAGCGTCGGGGAAAACCAACGCTTCAGCACAGAAGTCCAAAGCAGGCCTCTGCGTGGAGAATAGCAGCAGGCCTCAGGAAATGAAGGGTAACCTCTGCTAGGGGAGAATGCAGCAGGTACCAGGAACCAGTGCTGGCTAAACAACGCTTCTGCACAGGAGTCAGGAACGGGCCTCTGTGTGGAGAGTAGCAGCAGACCTCAGGAAACACAGGAACACAGGCCACTGCGTGGAACTAGCAGCAGGCCTCCAGATACTCAGGAACTAGAGATGAGAACTAGAGAGGTTAGTACACAAGGAGACAAGCCAGGCAGCTTGTGGCAGAGACAGTAACGTCCAGAGAAGGATTATGCTCGGCACTGATTCAGAGCCAAAGCCCAACATATAAAGGGCGGAGACCCAATCACAGGGGGAGGGTGTGTGAGCATTCCTCCAATGATGGAACACAGGGCAGAAGCTGCAATGAGAGGCAGCACATGTGCCATTGATTGCCAGAGGAAGCCTTTGTAACTGCAGTGGTCTGCAAGGCTATAATCAATGTCAGGACCGGATTTCTTACAATTGTCTACTGTGTTTTGTAATGTATAGTAATGTAAATGTTATTGTATTGTATATATTTTTTCAACACAAATAGGCAAAAGTGCTATTAGCTGTATTTGGCTATTAGTGCTTTTGCACATTTGTATGTCTGGTGATGGAGGTTGGGGGGGGGGACGGGAATGGTGGTTGTTGCCCTGGGGAGGCTGGTTAAGATTCCCGGTGGGTAATCAGGGGGTGTTAATCCCTTAATTACCATAGCAGTTACTAACGGCCAAGGTAATTAAAGTGTTACTGGCCAGTAGTCAGTTTTTTTTATTTATTTTACTATTGCTGCCACGGAAGATGAGGAGGACTAGGAAGCAGAAGATGAGGATGGCCTTTATCCTGACAGGGGCAAGTAAAACTTTTAATTACTATACAGTATCTGGCTGTTTTATGTACTACTGTTAGTGTATTTAATTGAAATGTAAAGATTAAAACTTGAACACTCCAAAAAGTATTTAAAAATAATGAAATGTTTTATTTGCAAACTCTAATAAAGTAAAAATGAATAATGCACAAAACAAAGTCTCTTCTTCCAAATTTACAATCTTCTTTTATTTTTATTTTTTTGAACTGGCTGGATCTTGAATGTCTTGGCCTGTAAAGAAAGAGACAATATTCAATATTAATAATTGCACCTTGATTAGTAGTGTGCTGCGCATGCGTGTCACTGTGGAACCTGGTTGAAACGCATATGTGTGTCATAGCATTTCTGCACATGCATGTCACTATGTACAACCTGGTTGAAAATAAAACTATGATATTTGCATGTATTTGCCTGCGGGGTAGGTACCTCAGTGTCTAGGGGAAACAAAGGCTCTGCACCACCGAGAACCAGTTCCCCAAAAATGAATCACAGCACTTCCCCACTCACTATTGTTCTGGTACTTAAGCCGCTCCCAGCATTCTTCTGCCTGCAGCCCAGCTAAGTGAATTACTGTGTCTACATACAGAGAAATGCAGGCAACACAAAAACTATACCTTTGTTCCCATGTGTGTAGGGGTATGTGTCTAAAGCAAGTTATTTAATTGTCCGATCGCCATTTTGGTACACTAGCAACGAGTCATTATGACAAAGTAGCCTTTGATGCTGTCTATACCTGGTTGGTTACTATAAAGTTTTGTATTAGTTTTATTTTATTCATCGCCCCTTGCATTTTATATATATTACTATTAAATTGATTTTAATATTTTGCACTTAACACCATCTGTTTCTTGGGGACTTTAATTGGTTGTATTTCTCTAGGGCTTCTCCCTAGTATTCCCACGGGCCACTTACCTGTCGGGAATACATTGTTATATGTCACCATCACTGGTGATTACTTGTAATGTTGTTCAGCCACGATCATCCACTCAGGTTTTTCCCTCCATAATTAGATCTCTAGCGAGTGGTTTGAGTGCATGCTATTGGGACTTTCCTGACATCTCCCCTCCTTAGGGGAGTTCTTGTCGACAGGACTCCTCTCTTTTGTTTAGCTCTTGCTTTTCCCTAGTGCAGCTACCTGCTCTATATTCTTCTCTCTAGGTTGAGTGGGCAACTTTCTCATTTGTTGTTGTTGGGGAAGAATTAGCCCCCCAAAAAACTGCAAGAAGTGATTTTGAGGAATTATGTAATATATTAGGTCTGGGTTTTTTGTGCAGAAGATTTTCATGTTTGATACAAGTACCTGTGATGGTGAGGGAGTACCCAGGCCATTAATAAAGGTATTTGTCCTGGCTGGGTGTCCCTGAGCCATATGGAGGAATTATAATTGTCAGCTCTTCAATCCAATCATGGCATGTAACTGCATTTGTAATAAAAGTGTATGTGTACTTTTACTGTTCCAGGTGTGCCAACCAGCAGGGATGTGCAGTGATTGAGTTTCAGGGGTAATTTTACGGTAAAATTTTGTCAAGGTGTGTTTGGGTAGAAGGGGACCAGTGTTGTGAGTTACCCCGAAACATGTACTCAGGAATCCCCCCAGATTCCTGAGAACATGAGGAACACAGACCACCAGATAAAATCCTCCCTAGAAAGCAGTTTGCAGCTCACCGCCAAATCTCCCTGCTTCAGCACAGACCAGAACAGTAAGAACGGGCAGGGAATTGAATTACATTACAGGTCCCGGTATATGCCCAAACCCCAGAACCCAGTGTGGGGTTCAGTACATCTTCACCAAGTATAAGGTGAAGAGAGTTTTAGGTGTTTTAAGTTAAAGTGTAGTGTCAGTTCTGTGATGGCTGTAATACTGTAATTGTATTAAAAAACGTCTGTGTGTCTTCCACCAGGTATAAGGTGGCGGCAATATTTTAATGAATTAAATGCATGGGTTATTGTGTCCATGTTTCCCTGTACACCACGCAAAGTAGAAAAGGTTTTAAAAAAGCAGCAGCTTGCAGCACAGCGCACAGCGTTTAGCTAGCTTCGGCTAGGAAGGTCCTGTAGCGCTGAGTTTTGCTGTGAGTGCTGCTGGTGTAAAATCATTAAAAAGGTTATGATGTCATTTTTATAAAGGTATATAAAAATTAATGTATAAATGTCCTCAAGGGTTATGTTTTTGTAAAGTAATGTTCAGAGGAAGTCATTCAGTGTGGATGAAGGCCCATTTGCATGGGAGCCAGCGTGGCTACTCCGCCCCTAAGCTTCAAAGAACCAGTTTCAAAGGCCGTCCAGATATGAAGGTGTTAACCATGTGTATGGAAGTGTTAGACCCTGTGTTAGCAAGAAGGGGTGAAGGAAGAGACTTCAATAAGTCATCCTGGCAAATGGCTGCTCTGTCCAGACTTTCCGGTGCTGAGCCGGCAGGGGGTCTAGCATGACAAATGGGGAAAGATGGCGTTTGTCGCACATACCCAGTTGCTATGCTGAAGCTCCAGGATAGGTGGGATAATTTATTCCAACGCAGAGATTGGCTGGCCAGGTTATGTATAGGAGTTTTAACCCTATAATAATCCGTTCAGCCCATCAGGAATCAGTTTCATCTAAGTTCCATCATGTAACAGATTCACCTAAGATTTATCATGCAGTGAAAGATCCATCCTGTAACAAGACTTAACATCGTAACTAGTAAGTGTATTTTTTTGTCGTAATTGTAAATAAAGCTGTGTATGTTCCTTGTGTAAAAATATTACAATTTATTTTTCTCTTGCTTTGCTAAATCAAAGGATCCGGGTATTTTGGTGTTAAAAGTTCTGGTCTACCGTGACAGTACCTTTAAAATAAAACTACAATAAACTGTCAGCAGCATTCATACAACTGGATTACCCCGTACTCTTATTCCACCACAAATAACAATAGAGCCATGGGCTAGCCCTAGCTCAAACCATTACATACTGTAACATCTGCCAACTAAGTCATCTTCTGCAAATCACCCAGAATTCTTTGAAGGTCACTCTCATATCAATCACCCAAACCAAGTATAATCCCAAATTTCAGGACCAATGCATCTCCATGTAAAGAGCCAATGCTGATATGGACCCTTCCCCAGACAACACTTTCCTGCCATGCTGCAACAATTCACACTTCTAACTCAATGCTTCCTTTTGAAGCACATCCTTATCCATTTACTCTATCATTTTTGAAATCCATATTCCTTCATCTTATGAATTTATTCTCTGTCTTATCTATTTATTTTATTTTGTGTGTTCTGCTTTTTTTTCTAGAAAAAAATGGTCACAAAAGCAAAGACATAAAACTGATTACAAATAACCTAAATAGCATAAACCCAAGGGAGAGTGGATAGGATTTATTTGTCCATTGACAGAAGTAAGGCCTCCCACTGACAATCAGCCTTTAAATATTGTATCTCTACTGACTTTCCCTTATTCTCACCTATCACCCAGTCAATCAACCAAAAATTACACTGGAGAGTTCCTTTCCTTTGAAGCTTGCATTTTTCTGTGTTTAAAATTGCTGTTAATTGTCTCAAGTTTCAGAGAAAGACAACATTTGGAATTGGTTCAACCTCTATTTCTCTTTGGACAAGGCGAACTAGAAAATGCATACAAAAGTTAGAATAGCCTTATGAAATGGCAAAATGGTTTCGAAACTAAAAGGAGCCTTTTGTTATTACTGTAGATCACTGAAAACGAGAAAAAAAACAGGACAAACTTGACAGATTTAGTGTTTCTGTGCAAAGTACTGCAAGCTGACAGTACTATTAGAATAAAGCATGGTTCTAAAATGTAGCCAGAGAACACTTAAACAATTTGTGCTTCTGGTGGAAGTGTCAATGCTAAAAGCCTTTCCTCTCCCAGTTTGATAGTAAATATTGATATTTAAGACATGATACAATGAGTGAAAATTAGCTTTTCGATTTACTGTAGTGAAGAGCAAAATACTTGTCACCCTCACTTTACTTGATCAAGGCAAACTAATCGATTGTTTAAGTATATAATTTAAAATTATGACTAGCAATGGAAAATGCATTTTCAGGTACTATGTAAAAAAACAAATTATGTTATACTGTATGCCTCAGAGTAAGTCCCAAAGCCACTTTTAGAATAATATCAGCATTGGGCTTTGAAAATACTGGTAAATTAATCAATTTAAATGTAATTAGTACTACTGTATGTAATCAATATCTTAAATTAGGACAATAGGACACATGCCAATTTTTTTTGCACATACTGTAGTTTAAACACAGAAAAAATATATAACATGGATGTTGAATTAGTATAAACAAAACACCATTTAAACGCCTAAAAGCAATGCATGTTGTAGCCAGGACAATGACTATATAATTATAAATGATAATTTATGATGTAATATTATTATTAAATAACAGTCGTAATCCTAATCTATTTAGAACACAATTGGTTTGTTAGTTTTTTTTAATGAAAGTGTGAAGTGTCAATATTTGATAATGTGATTACAGTATCTGGTTATAATGAGTTAAATGAATGTACACTGCACCTTAATTCACTTAGGGACTGTACTTGAACTGTTGCCACTTACAATAATGTAATTAAACATCACATGCGTATAGTGAAAATTATTGTTATTCACCAACAGTACTATTTTACCTTTTAGGCTATTGTCATGTTAAGAAATAAAAAAAGAGACTGTAAACCAAAGGTTTGCTGGTTTCATGTATATATAATGATTTCACAAATGTCAGATTTAAATTGATCATAACAAGATATTGGGTGATGTCTGAGAGAAATATTTCAACTTTTTCCAAAACATCCTATTCTAAAAACAAGTTGAGTTATTTTCATACAAGAGAATTCTTTAATAAAGTATTTTTTTACTACATATATTTTTTTCATTTCACAATATACACTATTATGCATTAGGACATGGAATATACATGTTTATTGTATAATACGTATATAATTTCATGTAAATAATTTAAATAGTACGTACAGTAATTGTCCAACACTCATAAAATAATGGTCAAGACTGTGTATGAAACAATTATTGAAAATATAAGCCTTGGAATTTACTTATGTATAAAGATTGGAAATCCCATATAAGAGGTATACAAAAAATATAGTTGCAAGCCCAAGCATTTTTTTTCTTTAATGCTAGGCAGCCATAGTTGGAAAACAATATATTGAAACTTGACTGTCTCAGTCTGACTCTGCACTGAAAACTGCTCTCTATTATGGTGGCCTTTCTTTCTCCCACACTCTTCGTCCTGATGGCAGGTGTTGAGGCGTGGGGATTCTAACTCCATTTACTGCTACTGGATGTTTCCCATGCCTTCCTCTCCTTATTATCCTCATTTGAGGATTACACTGTCAAGTTTTTCTCTGATCTCCATGTGGCTGTCATCTATCAGCCACGCTCCTATTCTTATCTCTTTCTACCTTTCTCTCCGATTTTGAATCCCAGCTTTCATTCTTTCTCTCCACTGACTCCCTTTCTCTGTGATGACTTTAACTGCCCTATTGATGACTCCTTTCTCCCTTCGGCTTCCCGTTTTCTCTCAATAACCTCTACCTTTTGCTTTCGCCAATGAGTTAATTAAAAACAATTCTCTCTAATTTCTCTATTCATCAACTCATCTGATTTTCTCTCTCTGCAGAGATTTGCGTTCCATTAACTTACCTGCTCTTGACTCCACCTTGCACTCCACCCCCTTTTCTCTCTGCTCTTCTACTTACCCTGACAACCTTGTCCTTAACTACAACTCTGCCCTATCCTCCTCTTTTGAAGTACATGCCCCTCTTCTTCTCAGTGACTCTTGCCCTTCTAACCCCAGACCTTAGATAAACTGCCATACACACATGCTCTGTTTCTGCACTCATTCCTCTGATTGCCTCTGGAGGAAATCTCATACTTTAACGCATTTCCTCCAATACAAATGTATCCTATCTTGTTTCAACTCCATTCTCTGCCATGCTAAACCAAGTTACTTTTGTTTACTGATCAACAACTACATCAAACCCACGCCACCACTTCTCTGTTTATGACTCTCAACTCCTACCACCATACCATCTAGTACCTTTACCACATCCTTCAAGCATGCAATGGTTATAACTGTACTCAACCTTAGAGAAAAATCAAAGTGCACTCTTGGTTCCAAGAATCAGTTGTATGGGTGCTTTTTGCACAGATTAATTGCAAAAATAATTATAGTAACAATTTACTCACAGGACAACTTTAAATACTTATTTTATTCAAAAAGACAGGATCAACATTTTGGTCACTATATGGACTTCTATCAAGATGCCAAACTGGTAAACAAAACCCTTATTTTACACTGTCTCAAACACACAGTGTAAGCCAAACTGTGGAGTCTAAAATCTATGATGTATTGTCTAGCAACCACAAACACTAGAAATATCGCCCCGAGGAGGCTAAAAAGCAGAGCCCCATTGGGCCTGCGATCAGATGTATACAAATAGTAACAACTACAGTAAAGGGTCGATCCACAGAAGAGCGTTACATTACGTTATTGCCATTTTACATACCGTTATCTGTAACGCGCTTCCCCACTGGTCCATTGCGTTACGATGTACTCACATTCACCCGAAAAATAGCGGATCAATACATTTTAAAGGATGTTTGGATTACTCATATGCAAATCATATGGCAATGAGTAGTTTACTTAACAACGGAGATCCTCAGACCTGGTTCATGTGATCAAATGGTAATAGCACTACTATATTTAACTCCTTACAAAAGTTGGCATTGTCACCATCCATCATTGAGTTTTTATCATTGAGTTTTCATGGGAATAGCCTAAAAGCCATGTGATGAGTATAGGACTTAAACCTCTCATTCCAAAACGTTATCATTGAGTTTTTAATTATCATTGAGTTTTTATGGGAATAGCCTAAAAGCCATTCCAAAACGTTACATGTGCCATACAGAGATAAATATTAGGGATCATATAAATGTCTGAAACACATCCTAAACTACAGTATATTATGGTTTATAGTGATTAAAATGTTTAAAAATTAAAAGCAGTATGTCCTTGAGCCCTACCTTCCACCCATGGTTTACTGAGAGATGGAACAGTAACAGTGGTTTAGGAGATACTTAAACACAACAAGTCAAGCACTGTGCCATTGCCACCCTAGATTTTACATAATGAATGTCAGGCAGTACTGCATTCCTAGGGGCCAATTTGCCAATTGGCAATTATGACAGATGTTAGGGATTGATATACCACTGTCTACCTGGCAATGCATGGCAATTTGGTGCTGTCTTGTTCGGGCCCCCACTAGATGGTAAAAATATAAAATAACTAATATGATGCCGTATTTGCATTTTGGCTTTTGCCAATAAGATAATGATGTTGATCAAAGATGATGATGCTGGTGGTACTGGTGGTGTAGATGTGGTGAATGAGTCTGATGAACAAACACAAACAACAAGCAACAAGCATCTAACAGTAGGCATACAGTGACACTGACAGACATACAGTAATGGAAACCGGCAGGCAAGTAAATCTGAGACTGTGACTAGTTAAGCAGCCACAAAGCTGAGCTACATTTAGTGAATGTCATACAGTCGACTTCTCTGACCGTTTTTTGTAAAATAATTATTGTTGTTACTTAATTACTCGACTCATTCAGAGTCAGTCACTCAATATTACCAGACTAGTGGCAGTGGAGAAGAAAATGCATTGTTTAAAAGTAAAAAACATAGAATAGTTTATTATATGAAAATTACACCGTATCAGTTGCTGTTATTAATATTGTTATTAATATGTTCCATCACATATAACTTTCTACAACACATGTAATGAAAGGGTTAAGTCATACACAAGATCATGTGGGTATCAGTTAAGATCGCCCCTTTTCTCTTGTAGACCATTCGCCGAAAAAACGCTATGATAATCGTTGTCGTTGTGAGTAACGGCAGTTTTGATGTGAGCTAAATATCATAGCATTGTTTCCATGTGTCAACCTGAACGTAGCTTTGTCGATCTGCGTTGTTAGGTTAATGGCTAATTAAAATATCATAAGAATACTCTATGAGTAAGCCAGACATCCATTAAAAGTTATCGATCCAACATATTTTAGTTTAACGCAAGGACAAAGTAACACTAATCACGTAACACTAATCATTGTGGCTATGCATTAGGATTTATCATCATGTTAATCCCATTTAATGTATCGATAAACATTTAATGGATTTCTGCTGATCTACTGTAGCACTACAGTATATGTGTCCAAGTATTAGATTCATATTGGGTCCCATACCCACCTCTTTTTAGGAGGGTTGTACATTGACTTCCCAGCAGGATTGAATAATCTTCTTAAGATCATTATTATTAGGTATGTTATGGTTACTATATTTTTCCTCTTTAGAGTTAATCAATTCCTGTGGAGGTTTGCTCACACTCTGTGACCATAATCCAATCACAGTAGGTGGGTGTCTCCCCATCACTGCTATAACTTTGAGTATTGTTTCATGAAGTCCTACATGCACTAATGAAGCGACACTCATACATTTGGATACCTGAAGTTCCTCATAGCGATCCATACAAGGCACAGCACAGTGAGAGTGATGTCAGCATTGGCTGTTTTGCAATACCCACTGACACAGACTGAGCTGTTGAGAAGCATCTGCTTTAAGATAATCCTTTGAGTTCATGTAATCTTGTGAATTTTATGTGTTTATTTATATACACACATACATACATACATAAATGTATTTAATATTCCATTCCATTATTCTTCCACTTCCTACTTAGAATTTCTTCCATATTTGACAACTTTGTAAAAGTTGTTGGAGTTCATTGCTAAATGGCAGCCAGGTTAAGGACTTGCAGATAGCCAAGAGTAGCGCACTGTAACATTGCTGACAGCAAGATAGGATACGGACCCGCAGGGCAGTGGTAGGGAGTAATACACAGACCTTGACCTGGGATCAGAGGCCTAGGATTCAGGGGTAGTCATGTACAGTTCCAGGGTCAAGGCAGGCGGCAGGCAAAGGGTAGTCAGGTCCAGTTCCAAAGTCAAGACAGGCCACAGGCAAAACAAAGGCAAGGCAGAGCTCAGACAGGACAAGGTAACCAGTACTTTGCACGAGCAAAGTCCAAGGGCAACTGTCTGCTATTTAAAGGCCAGCGAGAGGCTTTCTTCCTGTCAGGTGAGTAAGGACAGGATTTGCCAGGATTAAGATGTCGTGGTAGCTTCGGACAAGATGACATCACCTCCTGTCAGCAGTCATCAGAGATGTTTCAGACAGATCCCTTATACGCACCCATTGGGAAAACTGGAGTCACAGAATCAGTGAGCACAGAGGGGAGCTTACAAGAGAAGTTCCTGCTCCCTCGATCTACGTAGGTAATGTACTGTGACCCACACCTGAGGGTAAGACATTGTCTATTTCTACACCCCAAGGATACCCATCATATTTTTTCACTTTTAACTTGGTAAGAAAGTGTAAATGTAAAAAAAGTCATGATTATTATGAAGTCTGATTGGACATTAATACTAAATAATGTAGAAAAACGGATGTTAATTAATTAATCAAAATACTCTTTGAAAAGTTTAATAAGTGACAGGTTCTATTTTGAATATGCACACTTATAACCTTAGTTTGGATCATAGACCCAATCCAAAAATTAAAAGAATTGTAAATGCCAATTATGTGAAGATGTCAATTTGGGGATTCATCAGTTATTCATATACTTTTCTACTGGTACAATATTTTAAATATACTTCATTTTTCATGAGGAAAAGTATTTTCAAAGCAAGATTTATTTTATCATAATATAAAAGTTGAAGCAATGGACATAATAAACTAGAGTAGATTTCTTCAACTACATTTTGGCATCATTTACAAATACATTATTAGAATGACCGCACACACACACAGCGACAATAAATAAAGAGTGCATGGTGAATTAATTTACTGATCTGAGCTTCCCATACATACTATAACTGGGTGGTATAAGGTAGTTTTAAATAATACATACTATACAAAGTTGATACCTAATATTTTTCCTGTATTCTGTAAGTAAAACACTTTCTAAAATACTAATCTATTATGTACAGTAGGTATCCAAATGCAGTGCTAAGAGCACACCTCAAAAGGTTAAAAATTATTTGTAAGGTTCAATTTGAGATAAATGTAGATTTCACTTTGATTGCTTCCAGTTTGTACTATCAGCATGTCCCAGTGAAGAGCCAGAGGAGGTCACCAAGAAAAGCCAGAAGGAACTTCTGGACATGCAAAAGGCATGATCTGCCTCCTGCCCCACCATACTTAATCAAAGTTGAGGATTGATCATTGAGGGTCAAGGATATTGATGAATAACAATAGGACATCAAACCGAGGGTTAGTCTGGAGGAGCAAAGAACATGGAGTAAATATTTTCACTGCCAAGGGAATTGAAAGATTATTTGCAATAACATTTTGAAACAATGATTTATGTCAGTTTTGTGCTATATCACACACACACACATGCACACACACACACACACACACACACACACACACACACACACACACACACACACACACACACACACACACACACACACACACACACACACACACACACACACACACACACACACACACACACACACACACACACACACACACACACACACACTAATATGCATTTGGAAACAACACAAAATCAAAGTTCAACGTGTTTAAAATGTTATATATATATATATATATGTATAAAAACACAGAAAAAACAGACGCACTCATAGCGTAAAATTGTATAACAATAAATTTATGGAGTAAGGGATAAAAATGCACACTCACAAACAAAGCTGAAAAAAATGCGTTTTTGAGTACAACTCAGCCCGTTCAGACGCAGGAACCCAAGGAGGAGGACTTCGGTGTGATGTCCGCGGTGTGTCTTGCCTCAATAGCCCCTCTAGGTCCTGGCAGGGACCGAAAGCCACGAGGGACACCGCCTTCCCCTATATATATGTATATATATATATATACAGTGTTCGACAATCATATACATTTACGTGCCCGGGGCGAGAGTGGATTTAACCTCCGGGCGAGTAAATATTGGCCCAAGCAGCACACGTGTTGGTTTTTTTAAATTTCCCTGCTCGCACTGAAAAAAAAAAAAAAAACTCCCCCTATATGAGCCCGCCCCTAACGAACAGCCATTCTTTTCCCATGGAGGACACAGTAAGTACTATCTGTGCCTTCCCCCCTCCCTCCCCTCCCTTCCCTGGCGCTCCCGCTGCCCGCAGTTGGTAGCGGGGGTGTTCTCCTGTCCCCGGCGCTCCCCCCATGTAAGGCCGCGGGAGATGGGAGCGGGGATGCCCCCTAAGGTCCCCGCTTCACCCAGTGTCAGCCCGCGGGGTGGGAGATGGGAGCGGGGATGTCCCCTCAGGTCCCCGCTTCCTCCCGTGTCAGACCGCGGGAGATGGGAGTAGTGTTGTCCCCTCAGATCCCCGCTTCCCCCCGTGTCGGACCACGGGAGATGGGAGCAGGGATGTCCCCTCAGGTCCCTGCTTCCCCTCGATCCCGCGGAGCGGGAGATGGGCCCGGGGGGGAGCGTGGTGGTGCTGGTCGCGGCCTTTCCTCTCCCCCTGTGTGTGTAGAGAGAGAGAGTGTGTGTGTGTGTGTGTGTGTGTATGGGAGAATGTGTGTGTGTGTGTGTGTATATATGGGAGAATATGTGTGTGTGTGTGTGTGTGTGTGTATGTGTGTATGGGAGAATGTGTGTGTGTGTGTGTGTGTGTGTGTGTGTGTGTGTGTGTGTGTGTGTGTGTGTATATATGGGAGAATGTGTGTGTGTGTGTATATATCGGAGTGTGTGTGTGTGTGTGTGTGTGTGTGTGTGTGTGTGTGTGTGTATGGGAGAGTGTGTGTGTGTGTGTGTGTATATGGGAGAATATGTGTGTGTGTGTGTGTGTGTATATGGGAGAGTGTGTGTGTGTGTGTATATATGAGAGAATGTGTGTGTGTGTGTGTGTGTGTGTGTGTGTGTGTGTGTGTGTGTGTGTGTGTGTGTGTGTGTGTGTGTGTGTGTGTGTGTGTGTGTGTGTGTGTGTGTGTGTGTATATATATGGTAGAATGTGTGTGTGTGTGTGTGTGTGTGTGTGTGTGTATATATGGAAGAATGTGTGTGTGTGTGTGTGTGTGTGTGTGTGTGTGTGTGTGTGTGTGTGTGTGTGTGTGTGTGTGTGTGTGTGTATATATGGAAGAATGTGTGTGTGTGTATGTGTGTGTGTGTGTATATATATGTGTGTGTGTGTGTGTGTGTGTGTGTGTGTGTGTGTGTGTGTGTGTGTGTGTGTGTGTGTGTGTGTGTGTGTGTGTGTGTGTGTGTGTGTGTGTGTGTGTGTGTGTGAGAGTGTGTGTGTGTGTGTATATATGAGAGAATGTGTGAGTGTGTATATATATGGGAGAATGTGTGTGTGTGTTTGTGTGTGTGTGTGTGTGTGTGTGTGTGTGTGTGTGTGTGTGTGTGTGTGTGTGTGTGTGTGTGTGTGTGTGTGTGTGTATATATGGGAGAATGTGTGTGTGTATATGGGAGAATGTGCATGTGTGTATGGGAGTATGTGTGTGACACCAGAGGTACCCCCAGTCAGTCAGTCACCCACCCCCAATCTGTCACCCCCCCAGTCAGTCATTCAGTCACACCTTCCCCAGTCAGTCAGTCACCCCCCCCCCCCCAGTCAGTCACGCCGTCTCCCTCATCTCTGGTCTCCCCCATCTCCCCTCTCTCTGGTATCTCTCTCCCCCTCTCTCTTTCTCTCCCCTGTCTCCCCCTCTCTCTTTCTCTCCCATGTCTCCCCCTCTCTCTTTCTCTCCCCTGTCTCCCCCTTCTCTCTTTATCTCCCCTGTCTCTCCCCCTCTCTCTTTCTCTCCCCTGTCTCTCCTCCCTCTCTTTCTCTACCCTGTCTCCCCCCTCTCTTTCTCTCCCTTGTCTCTTCGCCCTCTCTTTCTCTCCCCTGTCTCTCCCTCTCTCTTTCTCTCCCCTGTCTCTCCCCCTCTCTTTCTCTCCCCTCTCTCTTTCTCTCCCCTGTCTCTCCCCCCTCTCTTTCTCTCCCCTGTCTCTCCCCCTCTCTTTCTCTCTCATGTCTCTCCCCCCTCTCTGTCTCTTTCTCTCTCCTCTCTCTCCCCCTCTCTGTCTCTTTCTATCTCTTCTCTCTCCCCCCTCTCTGTCTCTTTCTCTCTCCTCTCTCTCCCCCCTCTCTGTCTCTTTCTCTCTCCTCTCTCTCCCCCCTCTGTCTCTTTCTCTCTCCTCTCTCTCCCCCCTCTCTGTCTCTTTCTCTCTCTCTCCCCCCTCTCTGTCTCTTTCTCTCTCCTCTCTCTCCCCCCTCTCTGTCTCCCTCTCCCTCTCTCTCCCTATACTACACCAAAATAACCTATACTGCTTTCTTCCAGATTTGACTCAAGCTTCAGACGGGAGACATCGGAATCCCCCCTAACCCAGAAGAGAGGTAGGGAACACATCCCCTCCAACTTATACCTGGACATTGAGGGACTGCGGATCAGGTAAGATCCCAGGCGGGTTTGCTGCTTTAGATATTGTGAAGTGGGGACGTCCAGGCACTGGTTAAGGGGTTCAGGAAACTAGTCATTCACATCTGGCTTTTGTTTCTAGATCCAACATTTACACACACACACACAGGTAACAAGGACTAATTGTAGTATAATGTGATACAATAAATACATTTATGTCAAAAACGAATGTTGTTCTGACTAGGAATTTATTAAATGTATTTTATTTATATATTTTATTTTAAAGCGGGGTTGGGGGCGGGACTAGGGGCGGGGTTAGGGGCGGGACTAGGGGCGAGTAGATTTTTTGGTTGAGCGAGTAGATTTTAGGGTGATTTGTCGAACACTGTATATATATATACACTGGCGACACACTTTATTCGAGCTTGGCTAGTCCCACGAATTCGGGTATACCCGGGTGTATTGAGGTTTGTGACTGTTTTCTGCCCGAGTGCATTGAGTTATTTTCCAAGCAGGGATTGAAGCATTTTATTCCCGCTGGCTGCAATACTGCACAGTATATATATATATATATACTGCATTACAATTCATGAATTTATGCCATCTGGTAGACACGCGAAGCATTGCAGCCTATTAAATCCTAATCATTATCATTTAACAGATCAGCCGCCCATCAGCCAGGCATGAACCCAGGCTGGGAAGGCAAACGCAACGGGGCTTGTCAGAGGTGAGGAGCGGCGCATTCCAGGTATCTGCCAGGTACATACCGGGTATTTGCTCGAATAAAGTGTGTCGGTGCAGTATATATATATATATCATAGAAAAAGAACAAAAAGCACTCTGTAATAATAGTCACTGGTGTGGGTGCAGATCCTATAATGAAGAATAAGCAATACGATACCGTTTGGAAACGAAATCAGCAGGCAGCACTCCAGAATTGAACAAACAAGTGTATTGAAAATAAACACAAAACCAACGTTTCGGTCCACGAATGGGACCTTTGTCAATGCACCACCTTGACCTGTTGGCGAACATTTCTCTGACTCTGGCCATAAGATGAACGATCTGAGGGTTGCCATAGTCAAAGGTAATCTTAAAACACCGAAAGAGAGACGGTTGCATGAATACAAATTTATGCAACTGTTCGGGACACTTAGCAGTGGCCTAAACAGAGATCGAAACTTTATGAGTCATTACTGACACAAGTGAACTCTCTTCCCATGAGCGCTATAGGCCATGTCTGTACATACTGTGCTATATGTATGCACACACAGCTGTCTCTCACACATACTTATACTCCTTGTTTTTCCATCCCTATACACCAATAGGGACCACATAGTATCCACACACTTTCAGTTATGCTACTTACTCTCACATTTCCACACCCACCCACACCATTTATATCCGCTCCCACTCCACACACACCTTTTGTAAAGCACTGTATATACTGTGGGCTCTCCATTCATGTTAATTCACACTGATACATATACACACTCTTTCATCCCTTGCTTTCAGTAACCTTTTGACACCTCCAGCCATAAAACACATCCACACCGGGGGAAGGACCAGCACAGATAACATTCCAATAGACACTGTTTATAGTATAGCTTTTGCTTGCTTCATTCATTGTAACATCGCCGGAAGAAGAGATCAGTGTATCTCGAAAGCTCGCACAAATAAAAGCATTTCGTTAGCCACAGAACGGTATAATCTATTTATTTTTTGATTATATATATATATATATATATATATATATCATTTTTTAAACAAGTTGAACTTTGATTTTGTGTTGTTTCCAAATGCATATTAGTTTATGTGGCTTCAGCAATCTCATTATTTGATAAGTAGAATGTACTATGCCTAATCAAATTATGTCTGAATAGGCCATATTACATACCATACAATCTGTCATTTTGTCTACTTTAAGAAAATATACTATAATATTCAGAATATTTCCTTATTATTTAGTAAATGTTTTTACATGAGAAAAGTGTGGTAGGTCCCCAATGAGAATTACTGTAGGCATGTTTTCTGTTTGAAAAGCTACATATTTATTATAAATATTTCTATTTTTGTAGAATTTGGTGCATGATGTGTCAGTATTCTGTGCTAACAACTTTAGTCACCCTTAAGGCCACAGAGAAAACCAATGGTCAAAAAAAGTAATTCAAGCGGCACATTTCTTAATACATAGACCTGCTTCAATATTGTATACAACCAACAAGACAGTTCCATATGTGCAAACTCTCTTTACTGCTCTTTGTAAAGACCAATGGCCAATGTGTCAGCAGATACCCCTTTGCAGCCACGGTCCTAAGCGTTTATTCACTGCAATAAAATCAAATTGGATCTCCAGAGAATAGAGAAAATAGAAGGCAAAGAGCACTAGGGATAAGTATTATAAATATATATATATATAAAAATATTCCATGCAGCTTCTAAACTTAGAATTCATAAAATAACATTGAGCTCCATGGAGAACAATGAGTCCTGTGGTCCAGGGGCATAGCTATAGCCCAGACAGCCTAGGCAAAGCTCGGGGGCCTGCGCTCTTTGGGGGCCTACTCTACCCCCCTGTAGAGACAGGCAAGGGTGGGGGTGGTATGCGGCGGTGGGCCGGAAAACAAAATCCGGTAGAGTATTCAGCACGGCAGGGGAGGAGTGCCCTCCAGCACTCTGACGTGGAAGTCTTTATAACTTCCAGTGTCTGCTGCCACAGCACCTTTGCCATCTGCTCCTATGATTATATCCTCCCACCAAAGGTAGGCATGGGAGAAAGAGCTGGGTGAAGGGAGAGTTGGGAAGAGAGACCTGAGGAGAAGAGAGAGAGAGAGAGAGAGAGCTGAGGGGAGAAGAGAGAAAGTTGAGAGGAAGAGAGATAGCTCAGGGAGAGGGAGAGAGATAGAGCTGAGGGGGAGAGAGAGAGTTGAGGGTAAGAAAAAGAGCTAATGGGAAAAGAGAGAGAGCTGGTGAGGGGGAGCTGATGATGAGGAGGAGAAGAGGGAGAGCTGGGGACTGGGAGCTGGCGATGAGAATGGGGAGAACTGGTGAGGGGGAGTTGATGATAAGGAGGGGGGAGAGAAGGTGGGGGGAACTGATAATGATGAGGTGGGAGAGCTTGTGAGGCAGAGCTGATGATAAGAAGGGGGAGAGCTGATTATGAGGAGAGCTGGTGAGGGGGAGCTGTTGATGAGAATGGGGAGAGCCGGTGAGGGGGAGCTGATGATGATGAGGGGGAGAGCTGGTGAGGGGAACTGATAATGATGAGGGGCGGAGCTGGTGAGCGAGCTGATGAGGATGAGGCGGGGAGAGCTGGTGAGGCAGAGCTGATGATGAGAAGGGGGAGAGAGGGTGAGGGGGAGCTGATGATGATGATGAGGGGGGAGCTGGTGAAAGAGCCCCTTTAATGAATGCTCATAATGTATAATGATGAACATGCCATCAGCATGGATGGGATTAAAATAATTGGGTATTAGGGAGGATGACATCACAGGAGGAGGAGACAAGAGATAAGGTTGGAGGATGGGAAGAAGAAGGATGGAAAGAAGGGGAAAGCTGCTGAGATTAGAGAGAGTAGAGGTCCCAGTCCTGAGGAGCCGGAAGGAGAAAGATCATCGCGGTACCAATTTCATCATATCCGCATGTATGGGTTTTTGGACCATATATGGTCCTCTTCCCACACACCCATAAAAAATGTTCGCATAACTCGGTGCGAACCTGGTCCCATCACGTTCCACAGACTTGCAGATAAAATCTTCCTTCAAATGAAAAATAGTTGTGCTCAAATATATATAAAATAAAGTCCAGAAGGAAGGAGATTAGATCTTTAGACAAATCAATGTCTCTCTCTAGGACTTTTTTCACAGTGTCACTACCCAATTGATGATCAATAATGGTGTAGAGTGAAGTTACATCACACTTTCCCCAAATATAATGGGGTTGCCAATGTATATCTTTAAGAATCTCCAATACGTGTGATGTGTCTCTAAGGTATGATTGCAATTTCTGAACATATTTTTGTTGGAAGTAATCAATGTATTGAGAAAGATTAGAAGTCAGTGATTTATTCCCTGAGACTGTTGGTCTACCAGGGGGGTGGGTTATACTTTTTTGAATTTTTGGTATAAAGTAAAACACTGGGATTATGGGGTATTAGAATCCAAAATCCATGTTATTTATTCCTAAAGGTTTTACTATCCAACCCCCCTTTCAACAATTCTCGCAATTCCAACAGGAAATCCGCCGTTGGATTTTTTCTTAGTTTGTAATATGTACTCTTATCGCCTAATAGTCTTTCTGCCTCGGATATAAAGTAGGACAAGTCCATTACGACGATCCCACCTCCCTTATCCACAGCTTTAATAACAATGTCACTATTGGACTCCAATTTCTTAACTCATTCTCTTTCTTCTTTTGACAGATTATTTAATTTACTTGAGAAATTAGCTGCAGTAGATTCTAGATCTTCAATAACCATTTTTGAAAAGGTATCAATATAAATTCCCTTTACAAAAACTTGGGTAAAAAGTTGAGGGGGGTTTGAAAGGTGAGTGACAACTTGAAACATTTTGTTCAATTGGTTCACCACATATCACTATTGGTGTCTCGGGGTTGTGGCATTCCTCCCCACATCTCTTTGATAAAGTGCGCTAAGTCGTGCAAAACGTGTAAGCTCTACACGTTCTAGGGTCTATGTTGCTTTTGTACCATTAAAGCTTTTGCAGTCATCTGATTGTTCCCGGTCTGTTTTCTTCATCACTGGGCAGTTGCAACGCTTTACCTGCTACTGTATTTCACAAACCCGTTCCGGTTGGAGCACGCCGTAGCTACCAGACGTCCCTACGCAGCAAACAGTGAGTCACATTTTGTTTATATACATTGGTTACCCATACAAGACTTACCTCTGCTAAGAGGCTATTGTGTTTACCAGACCACTGTGCTTATGTGACGACGGGGGACATCATGAGATAACAGCTGCTGTGATTGAAGATATTTCATATGTGTTAAAGACGTTTCTTTTGGAGGCGCATGTGCGATGGCAGAGAGCATGGTTATCTAACTGAGAGCTCTGTGCCCCGCTTGCAGACAATATAATAAAAAACCTTTGAAAACTGAGAAAAAAGCGGAGAAACATCCCTAAGAATCACAGCAGTAGTGAAAGATGTAAAAAAAAACTACAAAAACTCAGAGGAAGAAGGGGCTCCCCGAGTATTTCGGCAGCTCCAGGAGAAGCAAAGCAGATCCCACAATGGTGCCGATTTCGAATCAGGGCTCTGATACTGAGCATAAAAGAGAGGAGGAGGAGAGCGACAACCCTGAGCTATTGCCGGTCGGATTTGTGATTTCAACCGCCTGTACAAAGACCTGAAGACATTGATACAGGAAGAAATCAAAGAATTAAGGAAAGAGGTTGGTGCATTGGGGGAGCGGACCGGACATATCGAAACGTAATTGGACCTAACCACCAAAGCTACCAAAAAAATGAAAAGAAAACAACCAAGCTCCAACTCCAAATAAATGAGCTGAGAGAAAAGCAGGAGGATGCTGAGAACAGAGACCGACGCAATACTGTTCGGATCAGGGGAGTCAATGAAGCGGTAGGGGACTGCGAAGATTTTGTACTCACATGGCTGGGGGACCTGCTACCGGAGAAACCTAAGGAGAGACTAGAGATGGACCGCTGCCATAGGGCTCTAAGATCCAGGCCCATTCAGACAGAACAGCCCCGGGATATAATAGTGCGGCTGCATTATTATAGTACAAGGGAGGCAGTGCTTCATAAAACCAGATCCTACCCAGCAATAGACTTTGAGGGGCTAGACTCCTCATATTCCAAGACCTGTCTCCTACAACTCTCCTGCGGCGAAGAAACCTAATCCCCATCACTAAAATCCTCAGGGAGAAATCAATTGATACCGGTGGACCTTCCCTTTCGGGTTACTGGTGATCCGGAATGGGAAACCCATCTCCATGAGAGAACCTGAGGAGGGGGAGGCATTTCTGCTGAAGATGGGCCTTAAGGGGACACCCACCGCTAGCGAGGAAACAGTGGAAGCCCCGGACCCTACCTGGTCAACGGCGGGACACTCACCCAAGTCCAGGACGGATAAAAGTTGAAGAATGGGTGGAGGGTTAGCCCCCAAACCAGGAGCACAGTTTTAAGTTGGATCAGTTTTTTCTGTTGTAAGATCCCCCAAAAGTTAAAAGTTGACGATTAAATAAAACTGACGCCGAACAGATAATGAAGAGACTCTGTAGGGGAGGGAGAAATTGACGGGCGGTCTCACCGACAAAATCTGCAAATAAGACATTACTAACCTGATATTCTTGCTCCAAGATCCGAAGATGGTGGCAGCCATGCGGAGACCATTAATCCAGGCTGGAACGCAGGACCAGGAAGTCCAAGTCAAGCAGGAGGAGAGTGCGCGCCTATCTCTGGCTTTGCGTGAAGATGGATCCAAGATGGCGGAGACTGGATATCCCGTGACTTCATGCGGAGGTGCACTGGCGGCCATCTTGGACGGGGCTGATGTGACATCGACAGACGGAAGAAGATGGCGGCCCAGGGAGGGACGACAGCAGCAGCCACTGCGAGTGGAAAAGATCACCAGCGGAGCTGTCGCAGAGCCAATGGGAGAGCAGGGAGAGACAAACGCTGGACACAGTACTCCCGCGACACATTAGCAATTGAAGAGTTAGCAGACAATAGAAGTTGGGGGGGATTACGGGAGGGTGCATGTCGGGGCCGAGGCTAAGATATAGGGCAAAAGCATGCAGATAGTGGCGGGGGAGGTCAAAGAGGGCGATGAGTAAGTTAGCAGGAGCAGAAGGATATAAAGTAGGTAATCAGAATGGAAGGGGGATGTGAAAGAGGTGGATGGGTGCGGAAATAGGGAGTGGAAGACATAGAAAGGGCAAGGGATGTAGAACAGACAACAGAGGAGCAAGAAGGGGAGTAGGATGAGGAAGGAGGTGAGGGAGGATCGTAAGAGAGGGTAAGGAGGAGCAGGAATCAACGAAAGAAAGAAGGAAATGGAAGGTAGAGAGATGGAAAAGGGAGGTATGGGATAGGCTGAAAAGTGGTATGAAGAAGGGAATAGCAAGTGTTAGAGAGTAGTAAGACGGCAGAGGCAAGTGAGGAGAGCAGCAGATAGGTAGGACAGAAAGCGAGCAAGACCGAGGCTAAAACGACAGGTAAAGACATAGGGGGAGTAGTGGGAATGGGAATAGGGAGATGAAGGAAAAGAAAGAAGGCAGCAACAATCTCAGTTAAGTAAACCGCATAGGGGAGGATACCCGGAGCAAGGGAGTCAAGCGGAGTGGCGAATCAATATGGCATACCGCAGCAAAATAATAGGCGACAGAAAGGTCTCAAGATAAAAGAACGCTGGGGGGGGGGGAGTAAGCAACGTTAAGTACCAAATAGATTCGGTTGTGACAGAGGGAACAGTCGAAATATCTAAAGTTTTGTTGGCGCAGTTAGGTTAAGTTAGGGTTAAGGGAAACAGTTAGAGTTGCAGTTGACAAGGGTTTTGTTTAAAAACAAAGGTTTAGAAGCAGGCAGGAGTGACGGAGGAAGAGCCTGCTCCACAGTTCACATGGGTCAGTGGCTTGAGCCTGGACGAAACCGAATCCAGGGCTCGAGCAAAGTCCTTTGGGAGGAAGAGGGGGTGAGGGGGGGGCAGAGGGTTGGTGGAGGTCTGTTCCCCACAGTGGCCCCCCGGAGCCCAAAGGCGATGGACTCGGAACCAAGATGGCGGGGCCAAGGTTCCGAGGACTTTTCATGTATTTTCATTGTGTGGGTGTTTCTTTGTCCCCTCCCAATTTCCTTCTTGTATTTCCCTAGCCCCCATCCTACCCAGGTCAAAGCTGCCCGAAGTGGTCGAGGAGCAAGGGAACTGCCTCTATGGGGGTCAATCGTAGACAGGAAAGCAAATCATCACAAAGAAGAGGGTCCACATCACAGCACAGATGAGTAACGAAATAATCCTAATATCACATAATGTTAAGGGCCTCAACAGCCCCATTAAACAAAAGATTGCATTTAGAGATTATACCCGCAAAAAGGCTGATATTGTTTTCCTACAAGAAACTCATTTTTCCCAGCGCAACCACCCAAAATATCTAGATAAACACTTTAGGTCATTCTTTCTGGCCTCGGCCCCAGTGAAAATAAGAGGAGTGGCCATCCAAATACATAACAGACTATCCTTACAAGTAGTTAAGACCTACGCAGACACAGACGGACGATACATTATAGTAATAGGGTCACTGCAAGGTCAAATGATCACACTAGCTTCACTGTACGCCTCTTGTGAGCAAGCCCAGGAGTTTTTTTACACAATTCTTCAACAAGCTACATAAAGCAGCACAAGGAAGTGTTCTCTTAGCGGGAGATTTCAACAGAACGTTAGACCCTGACTTAGACAGATGCACGGGGGGGGGGCACATTTGGAGGGAGCAACACCCTACGACGAGAGAATATACCTTTTACTCGCACCCTCACGACAGATACAGTAGGATAGATTATTTCCTGATCTCTCATAAGGTGGTTCCAGTGGTCTCCCGCACAGGGATTCATGACATTTCATGGTCAGACCATGCACCAATAGAGCTGCGGTGCACATTACGATCGCTGGACAGACCCGGAGCGAACTGGAAGCTGAACGAGCTCCTACTTAAAAACCCGATATTAGAGCGGGAAATAGGGGACAAAATCAAGGAATACTTTGAGATCAATGATGGAAGTGTGTCCTCACACTCCACGCTTTGGGAAGCCTATAAAGCGACCCTTAGAGGACTCCTAATGAATTTGGCCGCAAAAAAAAAAGAGAAAAGGAGACTCAGATAAAGGAGTTGCGGGAGAGACTAGCACACCTCTCCGCACTTCACATAGACAATAAACAGGGTGACACCCTGAAAGAACTATCTGACACTAAATTCAAACTTAATTTGTTGCTAACCTCCCGGGCCGAGAGGGAGTTGGCCTAGTCTAAGCGTAAGTTCTATGATAAAGCCAACAAGCCAGATACCTTACTTGCCAACAAGCTACGCAACAAGCTCCCAAATTATTGTATCTCTTCAAATCGAACACGGGGGGGGACTTTACCTCCAATCCTAGACGAATCGTAGAAGAATTTAAACGGTACTATGAGACTCTCTACGACGGAGATAAGGTCAGCCACACAAAAAAAAAGGAGAGAAGCTAAAAAAAAATCTAAAAGAGGCACAACTTCCCAAATTGGGCAGAGTGGAGAGGGTAGCATTACAGGGAGACTTTACGCTAGAGGAGCTAGCCGAGGTAATAAAATCACTTAAGTCAGCTAAGGCTCCTAGGCCTGATGGCTTCTCAAATATATATTATAAAAAATATCTTAAAATCCTAGCTCCGCACTTACTGAAATTATTTAATGAAATTCTCACAGGGGCCTCCTTCCCAGGTCAAATGCTCCAGGCTTCAATCTCACTGATCCATAAACCCGGCAAGGACTCAGACATAAAAATCAACTCTAAACTATTAGTCAACAGGGTGGGTATCGTCCTTCCCAGGTTAATACATCCGGATCAGGTGGGGTTTATCGGAGGCAGGCAAGCAGCAGACAATACCAGACGGATAATTGATTTGATTGATCTTGCCAAAAAACAGAATATCCCGTCAATGATATTAAGTCTGGATGCGGAGAAAGCCTCCGATAAGATAGACTGGCCCTACTTGAGAGAAATATTGGGAGCATTTGGTTTCGAGGGACTCATACTAGAGGCTATATTAGCTTTATACAACGGCCCTACCGCGAGGGTGAGACACCAGGGCTACCCCTCAGAGCAATTTAATATTTGTAGCGGGACACGGCAGGGAAAAAGGATGTGACGTCATTGAAAGCTTGTCACATGGTACTAGAGCCAATCAGAGCGTAGGAACTCCATCCCTACTCTGATTGGCTGTAGTACGTCACATCCTTTTCCCCCCCAAGCCTCTGTCACATGGTATACTAGAGCCAATCAGAGTAGGGATGGAGTTCCCACGCTCTGATTGGCTACCATACCATATGAGGGCGGCCATGTGTCTTTTCATGTCGTCATCTTAAAGGCAATTGAAGCAAAGCCATTCTGATTGGCTGTGCTGTCATTGCCTTTAAGTGACGTCATCATTTTTATTTTTATCGGCCAAAACACATGGTTTTCACGGCCCAATCAGGACCGTGGGAACCATGACAAAAAATGTGACGTCATAGGCCTTTAAAAGCCTATGTCGTCTCATTTTGAAGCCAGACGCCGCGGAAGAAGGACCTCCGGGGAAGAAAGAAGACCAGGGCGTGGCCGCAGATGGAAAGAAGACCCCGCCCCGACCGGAAGAAGATAGAAGAAAGAAGAATACAGATGAAGATAAAGATGGATTACAAGTAGAAGACCCGTGGATTGATTTGGATTTTTAGTTTAATGTTTATTATTTTATGATTTTTTATTTTATTGGTTCCTGTTTGTGGATTGGTTCATGAGTAAGCTGCGCAACGGGAGTCGGTGGGGGCAAGTAATGGTAAGTGAACTAAAGAAATGTATTTTATTTAACTTGTTAATTTTTTTAAAAGCTTTTTTAACATGTGTATTTTTTTTTTTGTGGTATATCACTTCTTGCCACTGTATGTATGTATGTATATATGTCTAGAGAGATATATACATACATGGTAAGAAATGATGTTGTTTTAAAAGCTTGATTTGATGTGTTTTAAATTAACTTGACTATGCAGCTATGCTTAAATTTGTGTTTAAAGTATTTTAAAATTAGATAGATATCATTGTTGATATTGTACTGTATTGTGTGTTTGAGGGAGGTCAGGGCTAGCCTTGGTTTTAAAGTTTGTATTCCGGTTGGCTCTTTGTATATTTTTTCACATGCTGAATTGTTCTGCTCGAGGCGTGAATTAGTTAATTGTTTCATTGTTCGGGATGGACTGTCAATTGTTTAGTGATGTAAATAATGATTGCTAATTGATTTCTGTTTACTTGATTGGTTAAAATAGTTGACTTGTTTGGAAGTTTTTGTATTTTGCTTGCAATGATATTGTTCACATTCATTTGCAGAATGTATATGGTGCATAGATTTTATGCATCATTTATACAATGTAAATGCAATGTATGGATTGGAAGGTGAGGTTTTTCTTTGTCATTTGATGATTTAGATTGTAAGATCAGTTAGGATTTATAAAGGAAATTCATTGTAATGTAGTGTGTCTGTATGGAGAAGTGTTATTTGTACGACAGTATGGTTTGGATAACCATTCTACATTTATTTGTATATTGGTTCATCATGTGTGTGTATATACTGTATATATATATATATATATATATATATATATATATATATATTAACAGTGTTCGACAAACCTATACATTTGCTCGCCCCGGGCGAGTGGATTTAACCCCCGGGCGAGTAAATATTGGCCCAAGCAGCACACGTTTGGTACTAGGTGACGAGTAGATTTTTTTGTGTGGCGAGTAGATTTTTTGGTGATTTGTCAACCACTGTATATATATATATATATATATATATATATATATATATATATATATATATATATATATATATATATATATATATATACTGTATATATAGTTGCATGATGAAGCCACTGTACAAATTCATGGGTGAAGGGTGGGTATCGGGCCAGTGTGGCTTAACCCCTTAATTACCTTTGCGGTTATTATCCGATAAGGTGTTTAAGGGGTTAATTGATATCTGAATGTAATTGCAATGTATTGGCTTTGTTTTGGCAATGTATTTGTGGACAAGACAAGGATGTTGCTGGCGACGGACACTTCGTATTGATGAGGTCAGTAGTACTTTATTTATTTGAATATGCTAGTTAATGGTTTTAATAATGGGCAATTAATCTATTATCCATATCTGGATAATAGTTATTTTGCACATTATTGTACTGTAGGTGTTGGGGGGGGGGGTATATTGAATGTATAGGCCAGGTTTATTTTTTTTACATTCAGGGTTTGTTCCGTGGTTCCGCGTGAGACCTCTGGAGACCACCTGTGGTTTCCTCGGGTATCTCACGGGTACCAGGCTGGTGGTTCCACGGGTGACACATGCGGGGATGATGATGTGTGGTCCCACTTCTGTGGGGGCACCGCGGACCCGTAGTCTGCGGGGATGAAGCTGTGTGGTCCCACTTCTGTGGGGGCACCGCCGACCCGTAGGTGCGGGGATGATGATGTGTTGTCCCACTTCTGTGGGGGCACCGCCGACCCGTAGTGAGCACCCGTGAGTTCCCCAGACCCCCGTGGGAACCACCCGAGGCCCCACAGACACCTGTGGGTCTGACCCGGGGCTCCCAGACATCCTTGGGCCTACCGTGGGGACCCAATTGTGGCCCACGGTGAAACAAAGGAGACCACCTGGGGGCCATGGTGCTGGCGGGATCCACCAGCAGGCCTCCAGAACCTGTTTGGAAAGGGCTGCTGGTACCCTGTAGGTCTGTCCAGGTGCCCCGCCAGCCCACCGGGGACTCGCGTGGGGCTGCGTTATGAACCCTGTTTGGAAAATAATAAATCATGTATTTATGGGGGGGCACAGGGGGTGGGTAATTTATTTAATAAATAGAATGATGTTTATTGTGGGTCACTGTTGTTTTTATTGTGGGTACTGGGGGTGGGGGGGGGGGTTCCCCAAAGGTATGTGGGTAGGCCTCCCTTGTGGGTACTGGGTGAGGGTTGTTAGGCCTCACGGGGGGGGGGGCGGGTTAGTGTGGGAGGGTATGTAGGCATCACGAGTGGTGGGTGAGGGTGGGTTAACCCCTTAATGACTGTAGCGGTTAATAACCGCTATGGTGATTAAGGGGTTAGGGGACATTACTTTGGATGTTTTAATTTTTGTGTCTGTTTGCAGAAGCGGAGGGGCTATGGCCAGGATGGGTGGGGGGGGAAACGGTATGTGGGTATGGGGTGAGGGTGGTTAGACCTCACAGTATGCACATCGGGTCCCCCCCCCCCCATCCCCACATTTACATACACTGCACTCACAGCAATACAGGCAGGGAGATTTAACAAACATTAGGGGGAGGGGGCTTTATACAGATCACAGTCAAGGAGGTGGGGTTATAACCCACTCCCCCTCCCCACATTTACATACACTGCACTCACAGCAACACAGGCAGAGAGATTTAAGAGAAACATTAGGGGGGAGGGGGCTTTAAACAGATTACACTGAAGGCAGAGAGATTTAACAGAAACATTAGGGGGGAGGGGGCTTTACACAGATTACACTCAAGGCAGGGAGATACAGGGGATGTACTGTACTGTATGTTGTTTATTGCAATGCTTCAATGTGTGTATAATGTATAATGTTTTTTACAATTAGATGTAATCCTTGGTATTGTAAGGGTTAGCTTTGGTTTTAAATTGTGTTTTCTGGTTGGTACTTACAGTATATATTGATTTTTGTTTACTTGATTGGTTAAAATAGTTGACTTGTTTGGAGTTATCTGTATTTTGCTTGCAATGATATTGTTCACATTCATTTGCAGAATGTATATGGTGCATAGATTTTATGCATCATTTATACAATGTAAATGCTATGTATATATTGGAATGTGAGGTTTTTCTTTGTCATTTGATGATTTAGATTGTAAGATCAGTTAGGATTAATAAAGGAAATTCATTGTAATGTATTGTAGTGTGTCTGTATGGAGAAGTGTTATTTGTAGGACAGAATGGTTTTGATAACCCTTCTAGATGTATTTGTATATTGGTTCATCATGTGTGTGTATATACTGTGTTTATATACAGTGTTCGACAAACCTATACATTTGCTCGCCCCGGGCGAGTGGATTTAACCCCCGGGCGAGTAAATGTTGGCCCAAGCAGCACACGTTTGGTACTAGGTGGCGAGTAGATTTTTTTGTGTGGCGAGTAGATTTTTTGGTGATTTGTCAACCACTGTGTGTATATATATATATATATATATATATATATATATATATATATATATATAATAAAAAAATAAATAGATGATACCGTTCTGTGGCTAACGAAATGCTTTTATTTGTGCTCAAATAAAAGCATTTCGTTAGCCACAGAACGGTATCATCTATTTATTTTTTGATTATTGAAGCTCGGCTAACACGGTACTGATACCTCTACATGAATATATATATATATATATATATATATATATATATATATACATATATATATATATATATATACAGTATATATATGTATAGGGATTGTTATTATATATATACTGTATATATACTTTTTTTACTCACCATAACTTAACTCAGTATTATGGTTTAGCCAATCCCATAGCCTCTCTTGCATTCCCAGTAAAATCAACCCCACACTGATGAGACCCATCAAGGTCGAAACAGCTGTCTGTGGGTGGTTTTCTGGGTATGCACCTTAACCCTGGCTGTGCTCAAAGCTGTGACCATGCAACAAGCTTAAGCCTATAGGGAACCATGTTAAAAATGGTTATTGAGGCAAAAAGTGACACTGTGTGCTCATTTGCATGTCATTTCCCAGAATCCCTTGCTGCAGTGGAAGTGCTGTATGCTGGGTGATAATGGGGAAAGGCGGGGTTGCAGACCTGCCTAAGACATGCAGATGAGCATACAGCTATATTTGCATATATATATATATATATATATATATATATACTGTATATACTGTATATACTGTATATATATATATACATATATGTATATTTATCTTCATGTATTTATTTATTTATTTAGATTTATTTATTAATTGTGGGGCTGCGGGGGTGGGTGAAGGGGGTGTTTGGCCCTTGGTGTGAGTTTAGTACTTCCGGGGGGGGGTTGCGGGTGCACTTAACCCCTTCACGACAGTAGCAGTTAATACCGCTACGGTCGTGAAGGGGTTAAGTGCACCCGCTACCCCCCCGCAAGCCCTAAACAACCACCAATGGGGCTAATACCCCCTTCACCCACCCCCACTACCCACAATAAAAAAAATTCACACACAGCAGCAGCACAATTAATAAATAAATCTAAATAAATAAATAAATAAATGAATATAAATAAATACATTTAAAATACATTTTTATTCATAGTGCAGATGTGCAGAGGGTCTCCGGAGCTGAACCGCTTTTGTTTTAGGTCTGGGGACCCCCTTCTCCCCGTGATACAGGCCCCTTTAGAGGGTGCCGGTATCCCTCTGCTTGGTTTACAGGCCGCGGTCACGTGATCGGGACCTTTTAAATGCAGAGGGATATCGGCATCTCATAAAGGGGGCTGTATCTCGGGGAGCAGGGGGTCCCCGGACCTGAAACCAACGTGGTTCAGCTCCGGAGACCCCCTGCACATCTACACTATGAATAAAAATGTATTTTAAATGTATTTATTTATATTCATTTATTTATTTATTTATTTAGATTTATTTATTTATTTTTTGGGCGGCTGCTGTGTGTGAGTTTTTTTTATTGTGGGTAGCGGGAGTGGGTGAAGGGGGTATTAGCCCCAACGATGGTTGTTTAGGGCTTGCGGGGGGTAGCGGTAGGGGTTAACCCCTTCATGACCGTAGCGGTATTAACTGCTATGGTCGTGAAGGGGTTAAGTGCACCCGCAACCCCCCCGCAAGTCGTAAACTCACACCAAGGGCCAAATACCCCTTTCACCCACCCCCGCTACCCACAATAAAGCGGGCACGGTGGGTTAACCCTTCATTGCCTTAGCGGCTATCAGCTATGGTAATGAAGCAGCATTTCTGTATTTTTAATAATATTGTGCAGGAGCAGGGGGTCCCCTGAGCATTAATTTCTGGCTCAGGGAACCCCCTGCTCACTGTACAATATTATTAAAATACAGAAATGCTGCTTCGTTACCATAGCACATAGCCGCTAAGGTAAGGAACGAGTGTTTATTTATATATGTGTTTTATTTATACTGTACATGTGCAGAGGGTCTTCGGAGCAGAAACGTTTTTTGTTTTAAGTCCAGGGACCCCCTACTCCCTGAGATACAGGCCCCTTTAGGGGGCGCCAGTATCCCTCTGCTTTGTTTACATGTCGCGGTCACGTGATCGGGACTTTTAAATGCAGAGGGATATCGGCACCTCTTAAAGGGGCCTGTATCTCGGGGAGCAGGGGGTCCCCTGACCTGAAACCAACGCGGTTCAGCTCCAGAGACCCCCTGCACATCTACACTATGAATAAAAATGTATTTTAAATAATTTTTAATGTGCCGATGTTTGCGCAGAGAGAGCAGCAGTTCTCTCTCTGCTGCAAACACATCTCACCCCCGCCGGCCTACAGTATCATTGATGTGCATATACAGTACTGTATGTGTACAGTACTGTATGTTAGGAGTTATAGGGGTTGTTGGTTTACAGTATATATATATACTGCATTACAATTCATGAATTTATGCCATCTGGCGGACACGCGAAGCATTGCAGCCTAGTAAATCCTGAACCATTATTAATTAACACATCAACCGTGCGTCAGCCGGGCATGCGCCTGGCTGGGAAGGCAAAAGGAGCCCGGCATGCTCCGGGTGAAAAGTGTGGCATTCCAGGAACATGCCAGGTACAATCTGGTGATTAGTAAGAATAAAGTCTGCCGCAGCAGTATGTTTTAAGGATGGAGTCTATGGAGCTGCGACATATTACCTGGTGATTCTGTGGTCTTGAAAAGTAGGAGTTGTAATAAATATAACCGTTTACCTTATTGACCTTATAGTGGCACCGCATACGTTATGTATGTGTTAAGATATGACTTGTTGATGTTATTATTATATTCAGGGTAAATGAATGTTTCAGTTCAGCAGGGTCTCAGGATAGTCCTATCGTAACCTCGTAAAGGTAAAGTTCATACAATATCAAACATTTGTAAAGAATAATAAATAATGTATCTGCTATAACAAAAGTGTTTGTAATAACACAAATAAGCATGCCATAAATTTTTAATGTAATTTTTCAATGTTTGTATTGTATAAAGCATTATCAAAGTTACATCCCCTTCCTCTTCAGATTGGTTTGGCCTCTTTATCCCCGGCCTCTCTCTAGCAGTGTACCAATTGTATCTAGTAACTGCCCAGTTACATTATCTACATGGACTAAATTTCCCACAATGCTTTGCAGTAAAACATTTTCAGAACTCGACCAATCGAACAAGTACAGGAGAATTTATAGATCTGCAAAGTTTCTAATCACTTGTCATTGTGCAGATTGCTTTCATGCACATATTGAATGTGAATTTTTTTGCCAGCTTTACACGTCAACATGCTTCAATGATTTAGTACCAATTATCTAAAACCGCAAATTACCACTCCTATTGCTGACTGTTGTGTACGAGAAAATTATTGGCATTATAAACAGCTTTTTTTCTTTGGCTAACCAAGGTATTTGAATAGTAATGTCACATCTAAAAAAAAGATCATAGGGTAAAAGGGGACGATAGACAGCACTCTGATGGTGTTAAATATATGCAATTGCAGGGTGCACGGAACAAAAGGGGACCCTTATTCCCCTGTATAGTACTAACAAATCTACGTAAGTACCAGCACTCACTGTCTAATAGCTAAATGATGAAAACAGTTGTAATGCAGAATAAACATTTAATAATAAAATGAACCAGAAATAAATCAAATGTGTTTGCAGAAACCAGTATCACAAATGGGCATGTCACAAAGTGAGGGGTGGGGGGGGGAAAGAAGGAAAGGGGAAAAAACATGAAACACAAGGAATATACACAAAAAAACGGAGAACGGAAAGTATGCTAGGGGGCGATGTTTCGAGGGACTACCTCTTCATCTGGCCCATTCCCCCTGGTCCAAAAGGACCGAGAGGTACTTCCCTAAGCCTCCGTTCCCCTATACCTGGTCAAATCAGACACCCCTGAAAATAGCTAGTAAACATATAGTGTAAGCTAAATACAGCTAAACAGCTAATAGCAGGGCAGCAAGAATCCACTAATGGTACAGTTAAAGCTGAACACAGCTTGCAAGAAAGCAGCTTGCAAATGAGCACCAAGAGTCCACACAGTCAGTGAAAGGTTAATGAGAAAAATAAATGAAGTGGTCAAACCCTCAGTGGCTCTGCTCCTTCAGCTGCTCGTGTGGAGTGCTGATGCGGGACCGGGGGGAAGTTTACTAGCTATTTTCAGGGGTGTCTGATTTGACTAGGTATAGGGAAAGGGAGGCTTAGGGAAGTACCTCTCGGTCCTTTTGGACCAGGGGGAATGGGCCAGATGAAGAGGTAGTCCCTCGAAACGTCGCCCCCCCTAGCATACTTTCCGTTCTCCGTTTTTTTGTGTATATTCCTTGTGTTTTCCCCTTTCCTTCTTTCCCCCCCCCCCCCCCCACCCCTCACTTTGTGACATGCCCATTTGTGATACTGGTTTCTGCAAACACATTTGATTTATTTCTGGTTCATTTTATTATTAAATGTTTATTCTGCATTACAACTGTTTTCATCATTTAGCTATTAGACAGTGAGTGCTGGTACTTACGTAGATTTGTTAAAAAAAAGATCATGTTCCAATGATTTCGTACTGCTAATGAACACATATTCATTGTTTTTAAAAACACATTGAAGCTATTACTTTTAATATTTTTGATTAACACCTTTCAGTTATTGAAGTCACATGCCATAATGACATAACTTCTTAAAGGAAGCCAATTGAACACTTAATTTGTGGGTGAGATTGCGGATGCCGAGATGGAGATAGAGTTGAGACACATTATGATGATAAGGCTGGCTTTGGTGGAGAGACAGAGGGGAGAGGTACAGGACAGGATAGGAGAGGGAGAGGAGAGGGACAGAATAGGAGAGGGAGAGGGAGGCGAGGGAGGAGATGTACAGGATAGGAGGTTGTGCCCTGTCCACACTTATACCGTGAACGCACACTTTTGGAGGGGCTTACTGAGGATGAAATTATTAGCAGATATCATTGTTGACCATTTTAAAATGTATTCATTGCGACACCGTGAGGATCTGCAAAAGTTTAAAAATTACTATACAACACTACAAAGTAACGGGTTTTAATTCAAATTGACTATTGTAGTGTGTGAATTAAGTGATATGTGTGTGTGTGTATATATATATACAGTGTTCGACAATCCTATACATTTACTCGCCCGGGGCGGGTGGATTTAACCCCCGGGCGAGTAACTATTGGCCCAAGCAGCACACGTGTTTTGTTTTTTAAATTTTCCCTGCTCGCGCTGAAATTTCCCTGCTCGCGCTGGCTGAAAAAAAAAAAAACTCCCATTACCTGACAGATGATTGGCGCGCGCTCCCAGGCTTTGTGGGCGCGCGGCCAGGCTCTATATGAGCCAGCCCCCAACGAGCGCCATTTTTTTCCCATGGAGGATGGAGGACACAGTAAGTATTATCTGTGCCTTCCTCCACCTCCCTCCCCTCCCCGGTGCTCCTGCTGCCCGCAGTTATGGTGATGGGAGCGGGGGATGCCCCCTCATGTCCCCATTCCCCCCCCCCCGCTTCCCCCCCGGTCCCGTGTCAGAGAGCGCGGCGGGTGATGGGAGCGGAGGATGCCCCCTCATGTCCCCGGTTCCCCCCGGTCCCGTGTCAGAGAGCGCGCCGGGTGATGTGAGCGGGGGATGTCCCCGCTTCCCCCCCCTGCTTCCCCCCGGTCCCGTGTCAGAGAGAGCGCGCCGGGTGATGGGAGCGGGGGATGCCCCCTCATGTCCCCATTCCCCCCCCCCGCTTCCCCCCCGGTCCCGTGTCAGAGAGCGCGGCGGGTGATGGTAGCGGGGGATGCCCCCTCATGTCCCCGGTTCCCCCCGGTCCCGTGTCAGAGAGCGCGCCGGGTGATGTGAGCGGGGGATGTCCCCGCTTCCCCCCCCCTTCTTCCCCCCGGTCCCGTGTCAGAGAGAGCGCGCCGGGTGATGGGAGCGGGGGATGCCCCCTCATGTCCCCGCTTCCCCCTGGTACCGCATCAGAGAGCGCGCCGGGTGATGGGAGCAGGGGATGCCCCCTCATGTCCCCGCTTCCCCCCGGTCCCGCGTCAGAGAGCACGCCGGGTGATGGGAGCGGGGGATGCCCCCTCATGTCCCCGCTTCCACCCAGTCCCGCGTCAGAGAACGCGCCGGGTGATGGGAGCGGGGGAAGCCCCCTCATGTGGGAGCGGAGCAGGAGATGGGCGGGGGAGCGTGGTGGTGCTGGTCGCGGCCTGTGTGTGTGTATATAGGTGTGTATATATGTGTGTGTGTGTGTGTGTATATATGTGTGTGTGTGTGAATGTGTGTGGGAGTGTGTGTATGTATGTGGGAGTGTGTGTATGTATGTGGGAGTGTGTGTATGTATGTGGGAGTGTGTGTGTGTGTGTGTGTGTGTGTGTGTGTGTGTGTGTGTGTGTGTGTGTGTGTGTGTGTGTGTGTGTGTGTGTGTGTGTGTGTGTGTGTGTGTGTGTGTGTGTGTGTGTATATATAGGAGAATGTGTATGTGTGTATGGGAGTATGTGTGACACCAGAGGTACCTACCCCCCCCAATCAGTCAGTCACCCCTGCCCCGGTCAGTCAGTCACCCCTGCCCCAGTCAGTCAGTCACCCCTGCCCCGGTCAGTCAGTCACCCCTGCCCCCCTCTCTCTGGTCTCCCCCCATCTCCCCTCTCTCTGGTCTCCCCCCGTCTCCCCTCTCTCTGGTCTCCCCCCTCTCTCTGGTCTCCCCCCTCTCTCTGGTCTCCCCCCTCTCTCTGGTATACCCCCTCTCTCTGGTCTCCCCCGTCTCCCCTCTCTCTGGTCTCCCCCGTCTCCCCTCTCTCTGGTCTCCCCCGTCTCTCCTCTCTCTGGTCTCCCCCGTCTCCACTCTCTCTGGACTCCCCCGTCTCCCCTCTCTCTGGTCTCCCCCGTCTCCCCTCTCTCTGGTCTCCCCTGTCTCCCCTCTCTCTGGTCTCCATCTCCCCTCTCTCTGGTCTCCCCCGTCTCCCCTCTCTCTGGTCTCCCCCGTCTCCCCTCTCTCTGGTCTCCCCGGTCTCCCCTCTCTCTGGTCTCCCCCGTCTCCTCTCTCTCTGGTCTCCCCCGTCTCCCCTCTCTCTGGTCTCCCCTCTCTCTGGTCTCCCCCCTCTCTGGTCTCCCCTCTCTCTGGTCTCCCCCCTCTCTGGTCTCCTCTCTCTCCCTCTCTCCCTCTCTCCCTCTCTCCCTCTCGTCCTCCCTCTCTCTTCCTCTCTCTCTCCCTCTCTCTCTCTCTCTTCCTCTCTCTCCCTTTCTCTCTCTTTCTCTCTCTTTCTCTCTCTCTCCCTCTCTTCCTCTCTTTCCCTCTCTTCCTCTCTCTCTCTCTTCCTCTCTTCCTCTCTTCCTCTCTCTCTCTTCCTCTCTCTCTCTCTCTCTCTCTCTCTCTCTCTCTCTCTCTCTCTCTCTCTCTCTCTCTCTCTCTCTCTCTCTCTCTCTCTCTCTTCCTCTCTCTTTCTCTTCCTCTCTTCCTCTCTCTCTCTCCCTCTCTCTCCCCCTCTCTCTCTTCCTCTATCTCTTCCTCTCTCTCCCCCTCTCTGTATCTGGATATCTTATTTACCCTATATATCTTAACTGTCCTATACTACACGAAAATAACCTATACTGCTTTCTTCCAGATCTGACTCAAGCTTCACACGGAAGACATCGGAATCCCCCCTAACCCAGAAGACAGGTAGGGAACACATCCCCTCCAACTTATAACATTGCGGGAATGAGGTACCTGGACATTGAGGGACTGCGGATCAGGTAAGATGCTTTAGATATTGTGAAGCGGGGACATCCAGACACTGGTTAAGGGGTTCAGGAAACTAGTCATCCACACCTGGCTTTTATTTCTAGATCTGACACTTACACACACACACACACACACACACACACCAAATACATTTGTCAAAAACAAATCTTGTTCTGACTAGGAATTTATTAAATGTATTTTAATTTTAATTATATATTTTATTTTAAAGCGGGGTTGGGGGCGGGACTAGGGGCGGGGTTGGGGGCAGGACTAGGGGTGGGGTTGGAGGCGGGACTAGGTGGCGAGTAGATTTTTTGGTTGGGCGAGTAGATTTTTGGGTGATTTGTCGAACACTGTATATATATATATATATATATATATATATATATATATATATATATAACAGAAAAAAAGAAGAAGAAAAAGCGCCCTATCTTCGTGTATTAACGTAAATAAAATTTAATAAAACATGGACAATACGATTCAAAACTCACAAGATTACAAATATAAAAAGCATTGTATGAGTAATACTCATGCTCCGACCCGTCGTGTGTTGCTGCCATACTAGTCATTACATCCAAATATACTAGGTGCACCACCTTGAGAAAGGTCCCACTGGGGGACCGAAACGTCGGTTTTTGTGTCTTCTATCAAATATAGAAAATTTATGATTTACTTACCTGCGTGCTGTCCCTTGATGTCGTGTTGCAACCAGTATCGTACGGTCTATATATATATATATATATATATATATATATATATATATATATATATATATATATATATGTGTGTGTGATAAAAAATCACAGTGGAGTTATGTGCTGTATTTAATACATTTATTTTCATTCACCTGAGTGCTGTCTCCCTTTTTGCTGCTATGCGGTAATGTATACTTTTATATATATATATATATATGTGTAATACGAGCTTGAGACAAAAGGTGGCACTGAGTGCTCATTTGCATGTCATTTCCCAGAATCCCTTGCTGCAGTGGAAACGCTGTATGCTGGGTGACAATGGGGAAAGACAGGGTTGCAGACCTGTCTAAGACATGCAAATGAACATACAGTAATATTTACAGTTGCTATATATATATATATATATATATATATATATATATATATATATATATATATATATATAGCTCAACCCACTTATAACGCTGTGCTTGTGGTCCAAAGAATCACATTGCGTTGTAAGTGGATCGCGTTAGAAATAATGTACAATTGTATGCAGTGTATAATAAAGTATTTAAGTTACCAATAATCGTGTTGTAAAGTATTCCTAAATACGAAAATTGGGACCGACGCTTGCATCGAGTCATAAGCGGAAGAGAGGGAGAGAGATAGAGAGTTTTTACATTGGAGTTTGTTAGAAAATATTTTTTATTTTAACCTAGTAATTGGACATACTTGTGCATTAAATACATTTCATTTCTAGTCACCTTACATACACTGTATGGAAGATAATGTTATTTAATTTTATCAATAACCTATGTATTGTAAACATTTTTAGTAAATATTTGACAACAATGAGTGGACGTTAGTACATTTAAAATAGAATGAAAATGTATTCCCTGTTACTATATGTATGAAAGGACATAATTTGAAAATAGAATTTTCAAGTATACACTATGTAATAATCGGTATGTATTTTCCCAAGAACAACAACAACAACAAAGAAGTTACATTTTCAATAATCCTTTTTATTTTTTGGTTAACAACATTTGAGATCCAGTCATTGGCCTGTTGCTTTGTGTGTCTTGGGAACGTGTTCTTCTCCCTCTGCCACAAACAATTGTACTTTGAGGACGCACATTTGCTGTTCTCGCTGATATTATGGCAGATGGCTATACCTAGGGTGGTGTTGGTTGTATTTGACTGTGGCTGTGCTGAGGGTGGTGTTTGTTGCATTTGGATCATTGGCTGTGCAAAGGGTGGTGTTACTAGCATGCGATGTGGTTGTGCCAAGGGTTGACTTAGGCCTGGGACATAGTTGTTTGCCGAGTGCGGTGGCGCGCTGAGGCTCAGGGAAAGCGGTGCTTTCCCTGGCCTTACACAGCGCACCATCCATGGGCTTGTCGGGGGCAGGTCTGGGGGCGGGCCAGTGACATCACGGAGCTGGTTCGCCCTCATTGGGCGAACCGCTCACGTGACCGCCCCTGCGCTCCGGCAAGCAGGAAAATCTGAAGACTCAGTGAGACACACGCTTCCGCAAGCGTGCGGAAGCGTGCGCGAGCCCCTTCTAAAGCCGCTCTCATTGCGGCTGCAGGGGCTCAGTGCCGAGCAGCAGCATGCCTCAGCAATGGTCAGCGCATAAGCGCTGACCATGCCCGAGGCCTTAGTGGCATTATGGCTCGCTGTGGCAACGTGCCTTTGAAATTTTGTCAATTGTCTTCATAGTGTGTTGTACAAGGCGTTTCTTCCAGGTACACGATTGTGTGCACCAGTATTTAGGAACTAATTTTCTCTTCTGTGTTGTACACCTTTTTGTTTTTGCAGGTGTCTCTGCAATGAGTGCTTGTGGAGATGCTTCAATAACGGTTGGCGGCGATGCTTCACTGAATGGTGGAGAATTGTAATTCCAATAATCTTTGGGGAGATGCTTCACCAACTGTTTTTGGAGAATGTGCTAGAGCTGTCTGTGGTGAAAAAACTGCACTATCTAATGATCCAACTTCTGAGGAGGCAGGAAAGTATACTTCCGAATCAGTTGCAGAGGTCCGAATCTCATTTTGTTTAATTAAACTTGCAGCAATTAATTGCGTAGAGGTATTGTGCATTTCAAATTCAGCAGTATTAAGTAGCAAGATTTCTTTTATATTTCTGAGTTCAGCTACCATTTTTTCATGAACATCCTATATTGACGGGATATTTGGCTTTGCAAGAAATGAGCTTCAGATTGCTCATTTGAGGCCATATACCCTTGTTGGGCACTATCATGATGTGCGGTAGCAGGTTGGTGATGAATTAATCCTGGACTCTCAACATCCGTAACGAAATACTTACACAGTAAATCTTCAAGTCCAGAGATGTTTCCATTAGATTGAATATCTGGTTGAAAAATATGAGGATAACATTAATTGATTGTCACATCTAAAATATCGTTCACAGAGTTTGATGTAACAATGCGTGCTGATTTCATTGTCAGGAATCCATTCAATTATGATTTCACTGTCATAATAAATGTGATGTCTGTTTTACAATTGAGCATTACAAATTTTAGGTAATTGAAAAGGTAATTATTGACTCGGCCATGCATCAGAACATTGAATAATTGTGTAATCTCATAAATAATGTTGTTGATTTCACAAATCAAGAACCACATTTATATGCGACTGCAACATTATATGTCCCAATTTTTTTTAGTTAACTCTGCCGTTTTCAGTCACATCTGCAACTGTCCCAAGGTCATAGGAGTGTGTAGTTGTGGCATATAAATGGACACACAATATTGTTTAAAATTGAGGGCCACACCTTCCATTAATGGTGATGACACATGGGAGACAGGTGCTGGCACCTGTGTTCCAAAGGGTGATGCATGGGCCACTATGTAAAGTTCAGAGAAGACAAATATTAATAATGTCAAGTATGTTAACATAACATTATCTGTAGTCTGAGTACATAATATATAATACATTATACTCGTTGTATATGTGAGAGTTTAACTGTGATCAGCAGAAGCTGTATATGCTACATATCAATAATGTTTAACATTGACACATGACGTAATGAAAAATACAACATGAATATTACTTCATACTATGTGACTGCAGATATGTATGAAGGGGTGTGTAATACAGTTTCTTTTCTGAGTCTACATAAACAGTATGCACTAAGTATTATTTTGTTAAAATACAGTATAAAATCATTTCAAACTAACAGAATAAACAATCTAAAACACTAATGATAGTGTTTATTTTTAATTTATTTATCTACATTTCAGGTGAAAACTTTTTACTCATGTAAAAGTACTTACCTGGGGGAAACAGTTGATCGTAAACACCGATATCCCTATCCCCACTCCCCACACAAGCCTTCAACCATGACGGGTAAGAATGTTTCACTCAGCGGCTCCTCCAAAGGAGTGAGCCTTAGATTAGCCTCCTCCGGTGCCTGAAGCATGTAAACGTACACTTTGCTATTCCGCCTTCAATTTCCATTTTATATCATCAAATCATTTTCGGCAGTTAACATGAGTTCAAACCTGATTTCCACAGGCAGACACAAACAGTCAAATCTGTTCCCACAAATCCTTTTTGACAATTGCACTGGTCTTGCCTTTAGATATATAACAAAATAACTTTGGTCATGCACATATCTTAAAATCATATATTTATTTAAAAGAAATGTGTGAACACTTCTAACACTTATTTACCATGCTGTTTGAAAAAGAATGTGTGTGGCATGAAGATTAAAGAAATGTGGATACACACTAAGCAAATTATGAATATGAGAATATATAATATTTACATACAATTGTACCATTCCTCTATTCGTATACTGGTTGTGAATAATCAATAATAACATGTGTATATAGAACCAATGACATTTATATGTAAATGTTCATTCAATGTGACTTCATAAATGTTAGATGATAGATGGCTATATAAATTTAACAGTCATTGCAAATGATTTTCTAACCTACTAAGTGCCCTTACAGCCTGTCATAATTCTTCAAAATACCAGTAACAAGGACTTTATTCTCCTCATCGTTGAAACGTATATTTAGTTTTTTCTATACGCTTCTTACACATAGCTGCAACCAGTGAGCTCGGCTGCTGCTGACTGGACTCCCCTTCTTTCAATGGAAGAGATTGCAGATGCCTACCACCATCGCAACCACCACCACCAGTCACCCCACCACCACCCACAACACCATCACTCCCCTGACTGCCACGTGTACTCACATCCCTACTCATACAAACACCACTCACCTCAGCACCACCACTCACCCCACCAGTCACCCCAATATCACTCCTTTGACTCCCACGTGTACTCACATGCTTACTCATACAAACACCACTCACCCCACCAATCACCCCACCATCACTCCTCTGACTCCCACACCTCAGTCCATACCTCTAACACTCACAAATAACAGATAAACAAATTAAATGACACACTCACAAAACACTTTCAAACTCACAAGAACAAAAATGTGTAAAGAAAACAAAACAACACAAGACAAATCTATCAAAATACACAACAGCTGTAGCAATCACAAATCCTCCAAATGCCTAGCTCTTTCTGTCTAGCACTCACTCCCAACATAATAAAAATAAAGGGAGCATTTAAATAAGCCGCTCAAGAAATTGGCTGTTTCTCGAGATTATCACCCAATTCCAAAATAACCTTTTTGAACACGCCACGCCATTTCCTAGTTCTCAGAGCGACGATCATCACGCAGCAGGATACTCGCCAATTGTAAAAATGTTGCTATCACAGGTATTCGGGGCTCTATGCTTACCGTGATAGCAACACTGTAAAAAATGGTGATTTAAAAATAATGGCGATTTTTTTTGATCGGTGCATGAGGTTCTTAGTTTGCTATATTGTGACACTATACATCCTATCTAATCTAGAGTGGGGCTATACAGGTTACTGCTGCGGCCGAGAACGGGCAAATGCTCGAATAAACTCGGCCGCAGCAGTACATACAGTATCTACAGTACCATATAAATCTGTACTACTGAATACTTTACTCCTCACCATAATATTCTTGAGATTATGGGGTTGTGGTGAGGAGTAAAGTATTCAGTAGTACAACTGAATGCGGGAAAAAACCATGCCAGGACCCAAGATGCAAAACCTGCGCAATGCTCTACACAGCGGACACAATACAAATACCACACAGGAATCGGGAATACAAAATCAGAGGAAGGTTCACCTGTTCCTCCAGCAATGTCGTGTACCTCATCATGTGCATGAAATGCCCAGGGGGCTGCTACTACATAGGTGAGACAGGGCAGGGGCTAAACAAGAGAATGGACCTGCACCACCACAGCATCACACGCGGAACAAGAGACAGTCCTGTTGGCGAACATTTCTCTGACTCTAGCCATAAGATGAACGATCTGAGGGTTGCCATACTCAAAGGTAATCTTAAAACACCGAAAGAGAGACGATTGCATGAATACAAATTTATGCAACTGTTCGGGACACTTAGCAGTGGCCTAAACAGAGATCGAAATTACTGACACAAGTGAACTCTCTTCCCATGAGCGCTATAGGCCATGTCTGTACATACTGGGCTATATGTATGCACACACAGCTGTCTCTCACACATACTTATACTCCTTGTTTTTCCATCCCTATACACCAATAGGGACCATATAGTATCCACACACACTTTTAGTTGTGCTACTAACTCTCACATTTCCACACCCACCCACACCATTTATATCCACTCCCACTCCACACACACCTTGTGTACAGCACTGTATATACTGTGGGCTCTCCATTCATTTTTATTCACACTGATACACATACACACTCTTTCATCACTTGCTTTCAGGAACCTTTTGACACCTCCAGCCATAAAACACATCCACACCGGGGGAAGGACCAGCACAGATAACATTCCAATAGACACTGTTTATAGTATAGCTTTTGCTTGCTTCATTCATTGTAACATCGCCGGAAGAAGAGATCAGTGTATCTCGAAAGCTCGCACAAATAAAAGCATTTTGTTAGCCACAGAACGGTATCATCTATTTATTTTTTGATTATTGAAGCTCGGCTAACACGGTACTGATACCTCTACATATATATATATATATATATATATATATATATATATTATATATTGATTGAAAGATTCAACAGTGCCTGGATGTGTACAAGCCTCACAGTAGACTCCTAACAACAAACAGACCGCCAAAAATAAAATTAAAAAATTAAACACTCGAGAGACCTATTGGATCTATGTATTAGATACATTAAGTCCAAGAGGTCTTAATGATTGCATTGTTACAAGCACCATAGTGTAGAGAAGTCCCTTTATGCACATCTCGTGTGGAGGAACAGAGGTCTGGATTGAACATGTTTAGCATGTTCCCTCTGTTCTTTTATGTGGTTGTGGCAACTGGGAGGCTTTTTGGCTGGATCTGAAACTGTATACTTTTGTATTTCTTATTTATACACATATGGTAGCAAGATTTATATTAATATATATTTATACACCTGTCAATTTTTATCATCATTATTAATTTCATTTTTGCACATATAGATTCACATAGTGAGTCACTTTTACTTTTTCACTGTCACTTTATATTATATATAGATAAACTTAGATCATTTTTCTTTCATTTGAATAATATATATATACGATCCATTGAATTAAAATATATAATTCAAATACACATGGCACATAGACCTTCAACTAAACACAAATAATATCACAAAATGTTATTTATTTATTTTAATCTATAAGTAAAGATTAAATCTATATAGATTACATTATCTGGATTGCTTGATTTTGTGACTTGCTCTCTTTTCTTTCTTTGGGCGATCCCTCAAACAAATATATGAATCTCTGAATTTTATAAAAGGATAAAACCTTTATATCATATTACCTGTCTATTGGGTCTAGTATTTACAGGCTTCCATATGTCTTTTCATGTTATAACCTGTAGTCTATAAAATTATGGGAAAATCACATTGTTTTTTATTATATTTGGTACAGTTGACAAACATTTAATGAAAATTCCATCTAGTCATGTCTATTGATACATTACTAAGATCTATTCTGTGACATGGTCCACTCTATGTCTTTATAAATTAGGATATATACAAACTACCTACAATTTTGGTTTCTTTTTTAGCATAGAATATGAGTTCTCTATATTATTTGTTATTATTTTTAACCTAAATATTTCTTCCATTAGTTTCCTCCATCTTGTTGGACACATTCCACCAGTGTTTCTTAGTTTAAATTTAAATTCATGCACATTATTGTCTTATATATATATATATATATATATATATATATATATATATATATATATATATATATATATATATATATATATATATATATATATATATACTTTTCACCTATTATATCAATTGTGTATATTCATTGTTCTATTGAGGTCAAATAGATCATTTTGTTTATGTGTTTTTTAATTGTAATACTATGTCAATATATATTTATTTGTATAATTTTTTTATATATTTTTTTTTCCTTTTCCATATAGCAATCAACTTTGACTATTGTACAATTGGTCTCTTAAACAAATTCTATTTAGAAACAAGCCATTTAAAACAGTATTTATATGTATAATCTTAATTTTTGAAAATTATTCATTTCTAATCTTATTTATATGTCTAAATCATCACATCTATACTATCCAAAAAATCCTATCTTATAATGATGAAACAAAGGATAACTCAATGTCCAATTATATCAGTAGTAAAGATATAATGTACATTGATAAAACAACAAAAATCATATGTAAAACTATATTATATGCATTTAAAGTAAAAGAAAATATCAACTAACATTTTATTAATAATCTCTGATGTCTCTGTCACTTTACCAATTCTAGACAATACATTTAAAATTTATTGCCACACATTTATATAACTGTAATTATCTATTAACTAATGAAAGGTAAAATCTAATATAAACATAGTAATTTTTAAAAATAATGGGACACTGTTTACATAATTGCAGTTATATGTTTACAAATGTGAAACTAATGTATGTCTGTATTTTTGATATATTTTTCATCTTTTTTATATCATTGTGTTATGTATAGTATACTAGCCATTATGTAGTAAGTAGTTGATATCACAACTCATTATTGTTAGCACAGATGACCTAATTTAGGGTATTACTGGGCGTATTTTATTCTAATATTGTAATTGGACAGAAACAACTTTAAATAGTAGCCTAATAAGAATGCACGTTATCCCCTGGTGAAATCCGTTAATCGGAAGAAACGCGTAGGGCACATGGTTTGAAGGAGCTACGTTGGTGCAGTAGCTCGTGCGTCTGCTGCCAGGAAAGGGAGGACGTTCCCTGAGCCGCACACAGCACCTAATACCATCTGCTGGGAACAACAGACTGTTTACCTGAACTGCCGGAGAGCCATCTGATCATGATACACCGGCAGCAGTGAGGTCTGATGTATTGAAGCAAATGTTCGGCGAGCAGTTACATGTTGGTGCATGGGTTTACCCATACAATGCTTATTTTGCATTGACAAATTATGAGTGTGCAATTGTCTTGTCATCTTTTATTAAAATTTTGTTATCAGATTTTACACGGATGGCTGCCGTCACATGTTACTTCAACCAATCAGATTGTGAGATGTATATCCCCAAGATGTTATGGTAATTTCTCTATGTTTTAATCATTATATGGTAATTAAGATATGATTGTACAGTCTTTCTGAATATGTATCTATTCATGATTCTAGCTATGTTTGTATCCAGATTTGTCAAGATACATAGCAACATCACCCTATTGGTATGATTGAGTAAAATCAATATACTGGTATATCTTATAGATGAGCAAATAGGAATCACTCCCATGAGGAGCGGTATATATACTGGTAACATGTAGGGTAGCAAGTATTGACTCCCGAGGAAGCCTTAACGGTTAAACACATAGAGTCAGGGAGATGAAGAAGCGTTCACCCTCTGCCAACACATTCGGGACCTCTACCAACATCCGGGATATCATTCGGTCATGTGAGGAGTGCTGAGCAGAACAAGCAATTTGGAGGCGGTGAGAAGCTGTGAGTGCTGTTAACCCTAGAAGTTTCACATACATGTTTTAATGCTTAAAAGAATGGCTAGAATGTGAGTGCAGATTCTAAAAGTTTTTATTGATCTATAAATAATTTAGATATCTGCAATCAGCACTATCGCATTCTTTCTCTTTTATCCCACAAGCATTGCTGACAATCTGATTGCAACTTTAGAAGTTTCCATAGATTTCTATTTGCCTATTATATTTGTTGAAATGTGAGTAGTATTGACTATTAGTAATAACTCACATATGTATAAGCTACTGAGTTTGAAAAAAATAAAATCTCTATAAAGGAACTATGGATTTATCTATACAAGTAATAAAGTAAATGAACAAACATATAATATGTTTAAAGAGTTAGAACCAGTACAATTTTGGACTTTAAGTGAAACTGTGGGAGTAACCAATCAATTCTTGTATTAATATGTTACTTCAGATAGACATACTGGCATAAATAGTCTCATTCTTTATTGGATGGTGCTCAGAATCAAATTAACCTTCCTCTAATATGTCTTTGTCTCAGACAACAACTTCGTGCTGCTATTCATGTCAGATGTTGAGAGGTGCCATTCCCTAGCAACCACAAAATGCTAATTCACGACTTTGATTAAATTGTCTGGTACAAGCAAGGCCACAGAGCTGCCTTTTTATGCTTTGGATTTATTTCTCATTTACAATGCAAAGCAAAAGATATTGCTGAAGTTCACTGGGTGAATTAAAGAAAGCTCCTCCAGTTTGTATATTTCAGGCAATGCACACAGGGTGTGTACTAAACACCTGCAGCTTCAGAAACCACAAAAGAATTTGCTAAGAAATTAAAAATAAGAGATTTTGTGTATTTCTATTTTGAACTTTTTAAGTTAGTATAGTAGGTATAATTAATATCTCAAAATGACACTAAAAGACATTGATTTATGACACATTATAACACAAAGTCATTTTGATGGTTATCTATTACATTTTATTTACTTATGAGTAACATTTGCCTAAAAAATTAGAATACTGAAAGTATTAGCATCAATTATGTTTTCCAGAAACTAGATTTTCAAACTTTAAAGAAGTGTTTTTACACAAACACTCATATTTCTTATTATTGTGTTTTGTTCCTTAAATCAGATCCACTTACTTTGTTTTTAGCTCAAACCAAGAAAAAGGTCCCAGACTAAATTGCACTCATACTCCCAAGGTGAAAACTTGTTGGAGTATGTCTATTTTGAACTTTTTAAGTTACTACAGTAGGTATTATTAATATCTCAAAATGACACTAAAAGACATTGATTTGTGACACATTATAACACAAAGTCATTTTGATGGTTATCTATTACATTTTATTTACTTAGGCATAACATTTGCCTAAAAAATTAAAATACTGAAAGTATTAGCATCAATTATGTTTTCCAGAAACTAGATTTTCAAACTTTAAAGAAGTGTTTTTACACAAACACTCATATTTCTTATTATTGTGTTTTGTTCCTTAAATCAGATCCACTTACTTTGTTTTTAGCTCAAACCAAGAAAAAGGTCCCAGACTAAATTGCACTCATACTCCCAAGGTGAAAACTTGTTGGAGTATGTCTATTTTGAACTTTTTAAGTTACTACAGTAGGTATTATTAATATCTCAAAATGACACTAAAAGACATTGATTTGTGACACATTATAACACAAAGTCATTTTGATGGTTATCTATTACATTTTATTTACTTAGGCATAACATTTGCCTAAAAAATTAAAATACTGAAAGTATTAGCATCAATTATGTTTTCCAGAAACTAGATTTTCAAACTTTAAAGAAGTGTTTTTACACAAACACTCATATTTCTTATTATTGTGTTTTGTTCCTTAAATCAGATCCACTTACTTTGTTTTTAGCTCAAACCAAGAAAAAGGTCCCAGACTAAATTGCACTCATACTCCCAAGGTGAAAACTTGTTGGAGAATTAAAATATAGTTTAAAGAAGTGTTTTTACACAAACACTCAGATTTCTTATTATTGTGTTTTGGTCTTTAAATCAGATCCACTTACTTTGTTTTTAGCTCAAACCAAGAAAAAGGTCCCAGACTAAATTGCACTCATACTCCCAAGGTGAAAACTTGTTGGAGAATTAAAATATAGTTTAAAGAAGTGTTTTTACACAAACACTCATATTTCTTATTATTGTGTTTTGTTCCTTAAATCAGATCCACCTACTTTGTTTTTAGCTCAAACCAAGAAAAAGATCCCAGACTAAATTGCACTCATACTCCCAAGGTGAAAACTTGTTGGAGAATTAAAAATATAGTTTTATTGGTCTCAAAAATGAAACCAAATATAGGCTCCTAAATAACGGCGATACGGGTCGGTAAACCAACAAACAACTGTGCCTAAAAGCCTGCTCAAATGGTAGGATATTATGTAATAATGCCCTAAGTAAATAGAACTGACCGATGACTCTGTCTAGGAAGTTCGTATATCGTACGGCGTGTAACTCTGCACTGTATATAGTGTTTACAAATGATTCATCCATGTAGTGTTATAGACTAGATGATAGTCCTTCTGAGGTTAACAGGTATAGTATCTGACAGCTAGGTGGTGTCTGATAGGGTGAGCCAGTTTTCAGACAAAGCAGTGTCAGTGTGCCCCCTATCAGTGGATATCGGTATCTGCTAACACTTTGGTCTGGCAGTGGTTCCTGCACAGAGGATTCCCTCCTACTCCATATATATGTATACTCAAAGGTAAGTGTGCATTCACAGCTTCCTAGTATGGGCTGTATTGGTACCTGGTAATACCTATGGATATGATACTACAATCAGTATCCTCTATCTTGATGGAATGTATGCTACTATAGATTCCCTGGGTATTTATATCAGAGATAAAGTCAGCATATAGATGTTTCAATTGGTAGTAATAATGCCAGAACCGCTTTCTTGTATATCCCTATAAACAGTAGATTCAGAGTGTTTTTTGTGATTAGGGTCTTCCATTGCTCAGTGTAATGTGGCAGATGTTAACCCTTTGCCCGGGATGAAATACAGGTAGGTATTATTCTTTATGTTAAACTAAAAATGCTGACTGTAGTTTAATGACCCAGGGTACAGCGATGGGGATAATATGCACCCCATACTATGCCAACCTGTACCTGGATGGTGGGAAGCACATGTAGCTCCCTTGCAAAAATCAAGCCCTATTAGCACGAAAGCAATGGCAGTGTTGGGGTTAAACCCCTGTCACACGGTCCTGCATGTGAGCTGTCTCCTAGCTGCTATATTATTACAATCTACAGGCACATTCTTGTCTGGCAGGGCCTGGAGAGTTCTAGTTGGTCATGTGACCGGTGGGGTGACAAACTTGCTACTGCATGTTTTGCCCAGAGAAGAGAGGGGGAAAGGTTTACAACCCCTGGGTATATAATGTAGGGACCCACCCTAGAGAGGGGGTTCTGTTTTGTGCTGGGCTGGTGGAGTGAGTCAATGGGTGACTGATGCAGGCAGAGGTTCCCATGCTGCAGGGAGCAGGGCTATAGCCCAGGTTTAAGAAGGGACCTGGGGCTGAGCCTACTCCCCTCCTATCCAGGGTTCGGTTGGGTCCTGGGAGGAACTGCTGGCAAAGGGGAGACTGCTGCATGAGAGGGAGACTGAAAGCCTATCCTGTCTATGCTGTTTGGTATGCTGATCCTGTTGACAATAAAGCAAGCATCCTGTTAAAAGTTCCTGGCACCCTTTTCTACTTGTTGTACTCCTCACTACAAGCCTTGGCCTGGATCCACCAAAAACACCTGAGACTAAAGGTAAAAACTGACTGTGCTACACTATGCTGAAGCAGGTAGAAACTCTGTCTGCAGTGCAAGGAGAGACTGAAATATGTGCACACCCTATCTCTGCAGCAGAGGGTAGGGTGGATAAGGGTGTTACACACAGTTTGTCTTTTCAGAGGAACTCGAGAGGTACACAGACCAAATTGACATCTGGGTCAATTACATCCTGGAGCATGCCGCATTCATTTTGCATTCTCAGCCACGGGTCATGCGCGGTTGACGCACGGTTGATGCGTTTATTGAGAATGGTTCGGATTTAATAGGTTGCAATTCTTCGCGTGTCCGCCAGATGGCAGATATTCATGAATTGCAAAGCGCATGCGCTTAAGTAATGTGTCGACTTGCAGGTGTTTCGTTTAAAAAAGTTACCACAGTGTGCTATTGTAACTTGGCCTTGAGACTGAAGGAAGAGGCTGCAAAAATGTATCAATTTAGGCTTTTCATATTAAAGAAAGACAAAGACCAGTTTCGGTTACAGTATTCTCCAGAGACCCGCCGCCCGCCATGAGTGTTCAAGTGCAGCCCGTTTTCCAAAAACCCTACAGAAGTTACGCGTATTTGATATGGCCCGCGATTAATGCAATAGATGATAAGATGGCAACAGTTGTTCAAATTTATCAGTATTTTATCGAAAACTATGACTTTTACAAATTTTCGCCAGCTCCTCATACGTGGAAGCGTGCAATAAGGAAAAGATTATGTAGCGATCCCTGTTTTTATCGTATTGAGCCACAATTTGTTGGAGGGTATTGGTGTGTATCACCGGCTTTTTCCTGTATCTATGATCATGCAAACGGCAAAAGGCGAAGGGTCGTATTAAAACCAACTAAGAAATGACAATCACCGTCAAGCAATGCACCAGCTCCGGCTTCCAATAACGGTCTCACCGTCAGTGACAACCCTGAGCCTGAGACGGTTTCGATCAAGCTTGCATGTGTTACGCTGTGCTCACCACGGAAAAGGAGGGACCCCGAAACTGAGGTGAGATGGGTAACAAACTGCACCCACAGCTACGGGAACACGCCTGGAAAGTGGAAAATAGGCGTCTGGAACCGTCTGGGAGTATAAGATAAAGTAAGATACTCGCCAGACGAGAAGGGAGATTCCAGAAGATAGGTGGTACCGAGAGCCTGGGGTCCAGAGCCGGGGGTAGGTCGGAATCCGCAAACCGAGGTAAAGGGGTCGGGGTGTCCAGAAGGTCAGGATACAGACCAGGGGTGTCCAGGAGGTCAGGATACAGAAAAGGGGTAGAAGACCAGAGCGGATCCACAGACAGGCCGGTTCGGTACGCAAGGGATCAAAGGAGACAAAAAGAGAAAGGAACTGAGGCAGGCACGACCGTGGTTAACACAGGTCATACAAAGCTATGCTCAGCCAAAGAATGAATGGCTTAGCAAGGTATAAGTAGGAGGAAGGACCAATAGGGAGAGGGGGAGTAACGAGGGAGCGGCCCCAGGGAAGATGGAGATTGGAAGGGAGAAACTTACCACAGCTGCGCTGGATATGCAGCTTGTGAGCGGTGCACGCGCAACAGGCATGTGCGCTGCATGGGAGAGGCGCGCGCGGGCTTAGCTGGGGGCGGGAACTCCCCCTGAGGGAGGACATAAACGTCCTCGGCCGTGCGCGCGCATGCACGAGTTCTGTAGCGGCGGCGAAGGGGGAGAGCCAGAGCGTGTGGTCGTGGGAGGAACCCCCTTAGGGAGAGGTGTTCCCCCGGACCTCACAGTACCCCCCCCCTTGAGGAGCGGCCTCAGGATGACTCCAATATGGCTTTTGTGGAAATTTAGAGTGAAAGAGTCTCAGGAGTCTGGAAGCATGTATTTGATGGTAGGGTACCCAAGATCTTTCTTCTGGGCCAAAGTCCTTCCAATGCACCAGGTACTGCACCGAACCCCTCGTCCTCCTGGAATCCAGAATAGACTGAATCTCAAACTCTGCCTGTCCCTAAACTATGACTGGTTTAGGGTCAATCGGTGTCCTATGGAACCGCGGACTCTGGGACACAGGTTTTAGCAGTGACACATGGAACACAGAGGGTATCCTCATGGATGAGGAAGTTCCAGACGATATGCCACAGGATTGATCCATTCTATTATTGGGAATGGACCCAAGAACCTGGGAGCCAGCTTGTGGCTTGGAGTTCTTCAGTCTAATGTTCTTGGAGATATGCATGAATACCAGGTAACCAAAGGGTTAACTAAACAGGCGCTTCTTAGAGTCAAAAGACAGCTGCATCCTGAGAATAATGAACTGAAAGGAGCTGGCTACTCTCCAAGAACAAACCGATAGATCAAAGTCTTTCAAAATAAGCAAATAGCTCTCCACAGAGCACCAGTAAATTGCATGAGTAGACTCACGGTTGTAGGAGTGATGACAAGCCAGCAGTGAAGATAATGATGACGCCAGTGATCCACAGACCATCAGCCGGCTTCTCTCTGCTTCTGTCGGGTGAATCCCCCGTAGTCCTGGAACACAGGCAAGGCAGCTGTCTGGCGTGCAGCCAGTAGAGTTGAGCAGCAGCATAAGAACACTCCCCCCGTAGGAGGCAGGAACGGCGCGCAGCCGAATGAAAACCCGCAGCAGGTCGTGGTGGTGTAGAAAAAACGTTTATTTACACATCAGGATAAAAGAGTCTGGCGGATCCTCTGACGCGTTTCAGCCCGGGGGCCTTTGTCAAAGACTGATCCGCCAGTGCACACGCAGCCCTAATATGAGATGTCAGATGTTGGTGGGGGGGGAGAAGGAGGGGAGGGGGGGAGGAGAGCCAGACCTTATCCCCTAGTTTGAAGACTGGTGCCTGACGACGGTGACGATCTGCCTGTGTCTTTTGTCTTTGGGTTGCGTTTCTCAAAGCCTCTTGGATCCTTTTCCAGGATTCCTGAACATCCTTGATTCGGTCATCGGTCGCTGGAACCCCGGAAGGAACTGAGGTGATGGGCAGCTGACCCGGGTGAAAACCATAATTAATGAAAAAAGGGGATTTCAACGTGGAGCTATTCTTTAAAGAGTTATGGGAGAACTCTGCCCACGGAAGTAAATCTACCCAGTTGTCTTGGCTGTCTGCGATGAAGCATCGGAGGTATTGCTCCAGAGTCTGGTTCGTTCTCTCTGTTTGCCCATTAGTTTGGGGATGATACCTGGACGAAAAATGGAGGGTGATATCCATCCTGCGAGCGAAGGCTCGCCAAAATTTTGAGACAAATTGTGTACCTTGATCAGATACGATGGAAAGAGGAACTCCGTGAATGTGGAATATCTCTTTAACAAAAATGTCTGCCAGGGTATGGGAGTTGGGTAGGCCTTTGAGAGGAATGAAATGGGCCTGCTTGGAAAAACAATCCACGACAACCAAAATGGTGTCCATCCCTTTAGAGGTTAGAAGTTCCACCACAAAGTCCATGGACAGATGACTCCATGGGCGTTCTGGTATAGGGAGGGGTTGTAGAAGGCCGTACGGCTTTTTACAAGCGGTCTTAACCTGGGCGCAGATTGGACAAGTTTTTACGGATTCTGAAATGTCCTGCAACATGGTTGGCCACCAAAAGGTACGACCAATGAGGTCAGAAGTCCTGCTAATGCCTGGATGACCGGCTGACCTAGAAGAATGACCCCACTCAAGAATCTTCTTAAGGAAGCGGGGAGCTGCATACAGACTGCCAACTGGCACCTTAAGGCCCCTCGGGAGATTAGACTGTGCTGCAATAACTTGATAAAGGATATCAAAAGAATTGGCCGAAACAATATATTTAGAGGGTAAGATTGTTTCGGAGATAACCTCGGAATTGTCCTCAAACAGGAATTGACGTGAAAGTGCGTCTGCCTTTTGATTCTTTGAACCAGGAATGTAAGATATGAGATAATTAAATCTCGAAAAAAAAGAGACCATCGAGCCTGACGCGCCCCAAGGCGACGTGCACTCTCAATGTAAAGTAAGATTTTATGATCAGTAAAGATCGAAATGGGGGTCTCCGTTCCCTCCAGAAGATGTCTCCATTCCTGAAGGGCGAGTTTAATAGCCAAGAGCTCTCTGTTTCCGACGTCATAGTTCCGTTCTGCTGAAGAATTTTTTTTTGAAAAGAACCCACAGGGATGAAGTTTGGCCTGTGGGGACTGTCTCTGAGAGAGAATGGCGCCAGCACCGACGTCGGATGCGTCTACCTCTAGGGTAAAAGGAAGCCCGGGATCAGGGTGACGCAAAATAGGAGCAGAAGCAAAAAAAAATTTGAGGGAGTCGAAAGCTTGGAGAGCTACAGGAGACCAGACTGCTGTGTTAGCTCCCTTTTGGTGAGGGCAGTAATGGGGGCCACGGTAGAAGAAAAATTCTTGATGAATTTACGATAGTAATTCGCAAATCCAAAGAATTGCTGTATGGCTTTTAGGGAAGTGGGTTGTGGCCATTCTAAGACAGCCTTGAGTTTGACTGGGTCCATAGAGAAGCCAGTGCTAGAAATGATATATCCAAGAAAGGGAATGGAAGAAAGATGAAAAGAACATTTCTCTAGTTTAGCATAGAGGTTGTTCTCCCGAAGGCGGGACAGGACTAATTTGGTGTGTTGAATGTGGTCAGAGAGGGATTTGGAAAAAATAAGGATATCGTCAAGGTATACGATAACGAAACTGTCGAGGAGATCACGGAAGATCTCGTTGACAAACTCCTGGAAGACCGCAGGGGGATTACACAGGCCGAAAGGCATGACTAGAATTTCATAATGCCCATCCCGGGTGTTAAAGGCGGTCTTCCATTCGTCGCCCTGATGGATGCGGACAAGGTTATAGGCTCCGCGGAGATCAAGTTTGGAAAAAATTGTTGCCCCCTGTAGGCGATCGAAGAGTTCGGAAATGAGTGGCAGGGGGTAACGGTTCTTGATCGTAATTTTGTTAAGACCTCTGTAGTCAAAACAGGGGCGCAAGAACCATCTTTATTCTTAACAAAAAAAAATCCAGCTCCAGCTGGAGATGAAGAATTGCGGATAAAACCTTTCCTCAAGTTATCCTGAATATACTCGGTCATGGCCTTGGTCTCGGGTATGGATAGGGGGTAAGAACGGCTCTTGGGTAAGGTAGCACCGGGAAGGAGCTCAATTGGACAGTCAAAGTCTCTATGGAGAGGTAACACTTCAGAACGTACCTTATCAAAAACATCCACCAGGTCCCAGTAGACAATTGGAAGGGAAGTTTTATACTCTGCGGGTAATTCCATAGTTACATAGTTACATAGTTACATAGTAGATGAGGTGGAAAAAAGACGTACGTCCCTCAAGTTCAACCTATGCTAAATTTAGGCAACAGATACTTTATTCTATATCTATACTTACTTATTGATCCAGAGGAAGGCAAACAAAAAAACCCATTAAGGGGAAAAATTAATTCCTTCCTGACTCCAAAAATTGGCAGTCGGATTAATCCCTGGATCAACATCCTTCCCATGTATACTTATTTGGAATATCCCTGTATACCTTTCCCATCTAAAAAGATGTCCAACCTTTTTTTGAACAAATCTATTGTATCTGCTATCACAGTCTCCATGGGTAATGAATTCCACATTTTAACTGCCCTTACTGTAAAGAACCCTTTCCTTTGTTGCTGGTGAAATTTCCTTTCCTCCAACCTTAAGGTATGGCCCCGAGTCCTTTGTACTGCCCGTGGGATGAATAATTCTTTTGAAAGCTCCTTGTATTGTCCCTGAATATATTTGAATATAGTTATCATATCCCTCTTAGACGCCTCTTTTCTAATGTAAATAAATCTAATTTAGCTAGCCTCTCCTCATAAGTTAGAATGTCCATCCCCTTTATTAATTTGGTGGCTCTTCTCTGTACTCTCTCTAGTTCCATAATGTCACTCCGGCTAACGTCCTTTTGGGGGGAAGACAGGTCTTTAGGCACTGGGGGCTCCATCGTATGGGCACCTTACCAACCCAATCTAATTGTGGGTTATGAAGTTGCAACCAGGGGAGTCCCAGAATTACATCTACCGATGGAGTGTGGATCACGTCCAAGATAATCTTCTCTTGGTGACCGTCCTCCGTGGAGAGGGATAGAGAACAAGTCTCCAGAGAAATAAAGGCTGGTTGGAGTGGACGCCCGTCTATGGCCTCCAGACCAACTGGAACAGCCTTAGATCAAAAAGGAATCCCATTCCTATAGGCAAAACTCTGATCAATAAATTTCCCCTGACACCCAGAATCTATAAATGCAGAGGCGGGGATCAGGGAGTTATTCCAGGCCAGAAAAATAGGCAGCATTATACGATTGGGAAGTACTTTAGATGAAGAAAGAGGAGAAGAGATTATGCCCAATGAGACCCTCTCATACCTCATTGGGTCCTGGCGTTTCCCGGTCGCAGAGGACAGCTTACCAGCAGATGACCGGGATGACCGCAGTAATGGTGCAGTCCACCATCTCGTCGGCGCTGTCTCTCAGACGTGGATAGACGATGACCTCCGAGCTGCATCAGTTCGGGCTCATCCATGGGTTGGGGGACGTGATGGACGAGACTGCGGCTGGAAGATCGGGAGGAATTGGTACGAGGAAGTGAGCGTTCAAATCTCCTCTCTCGTAGCTGCTGGTCCACGTGGATGCAGACCGCAATGAGATCCTCCAATCTGGTGGGTCTCTCCAAAATGGCCAGCTGGTCCTTGATGTCATCCGACAGACCCTGCCAAAAGGCTGCTGACATCATTCCAGGAGTTCTCCGCCACGATGGTCCGGAAGTCCAAAGCATACACGGTGACAGGACGAGTACCCTGGGAAATATGGAAGAGAGAAGAATCTGCCGTAATTTGACGACCAGGCGTATCGAATACTTGCCTGAATTCTCGAAGAAAGCGAGAATAGTCATGCGTCATGGCAGTATGCCGCTCCCAGATGGGGGATGCCCAGGCTAGGGCCTTTCCATTCAAGAGAGACATAATACAGGCCACCTTTGAACGAGCAGTGGAGAAGCACAAGGGAGATAGTTCAAATTGCATCTCGCACTGATTTAGAAACCCTCTGCACTCGTGGGGATCCTCTACATAGTGGTTGGGAGCTGGGAGACGAGGATCAACAGCCACGGGAAGGCCCGGGGAGGGAAACGCCGCAGCTGCCATGGCAGAGGAGCCTGGGGAAGGCTGCAACGAAGAGAGTCTAGAGAGCTTCTGCGTCATGGACGCAAGCTGCGCCTCTAGCTGGAGAAGTCGCTGCATAGGGCTTGGTTGCTCAACCTCTTCAGGGTCCATGTCTGTTGGGCTGAGCATAATGTTACGCTGTGCTCACCACAGACAAGTAAGGAACACGAAACTGAGGTGAGATGGGTAACAAACTGCACCCACAGCTACGGGGACACGCCTGGAAAGTGGAAAAAAGGCGTCTGGAACTGTCTGGGAGTATAAGATAAAGTAAGATACTCGCCAGACGAGAAGGGAGATTCCAGAAGATAGGTGGTACCGAGAGCCTGGGGTCCAGAGCCAGGAGGTAGGTCGGAATCCGCAAACCGAGGTAAAGGGGTCGGGGTGTCCAGAAGGTCAGGATACAGACCAGGGGTGTCCAGGAGGTCAGGATACAGACCAGGGATAGAAGACCAGAGCGGATCAAAAGCCAGGCTGGTTCGGTACGCAAGGGATCACTAAGGAGACAAAAAGAGACAAGAACTGAGGCAGGCACGACCGTGGTTAACACAGGTCATACAAAGCTATGCTCAGCCAAATAATGAATGGCTGAGCAAGGTATAAGTAGGAGGAAGGACCAACAGGGAGAAGGGGAGTAACGAGGGAGCGGCCCCAGGGAAGATGGAGATTGGAAGGGAGAAACTTACCACAGCTGCGCTGGATATGCAGCTTGTGAGTGGTGCACGCGCATCAGGCGTGTGCGCCACGCGGGAGAGGCGTGCGCGGCCTCTGCTGGGGGCGGGAACTCCCCCTGGGGGAGGACGTAAACGTCCTCGGCCGTGCGCATGCATGCGCGAGTTCAGTAGCCGCCGCGGGGAGCGGAGGGGAAGGAAGATCCCGCCCGTGGCGGCGAAGGGAGGGAGCCGGAGCGCAGGTAAGTGAGGTCGCGGGAGGAACCCCCTTAGGGAGAGGTGTTCCCCCGGACCTCACAGCATGTACCTAAGCAATTTCTAGCCTCATCAGCTGACTACAGGTGGACTAGTCCCGCTGCAAACTATTGACGTGGATGATCAAGAACACTGGACTGGCAGTGGACCGGCGCTGGCGCCAGCTGAATGGGAAATTCTATGGTGAGTATTGTTGCCGTATTATTTTCTGTTTTTTTTTTATTTTGACAATACAGTATCAATATCGGTGCGATTCAAAAGTCAAGCGATTCTCCTGTAAGCAATATCATTGGCTGAGCGGCTTTTACAGTACAGTACTGCAGATACTGAACAATTGGTGGAACGCTAGGCGCATGCGCATTGGAACCTTCTTGAAACTCATATGCGTGTCATTACATTGACGGTAGGTGCATGCGCATGTGAACAGGAGACGCCCCCCGGGAAAATTATTGGTGGGACTGGCTGGGAACTACTTTAGGGGTCTGACCATTACAGTAAAACTTTTCTTTTTGTTTTTCCTCAGAAAAGAAAACGGCTAATGGAGGGATTTCGATGGATAATATCGCTTTGTGTAACAATGCCTGCACATTGCTGAATCGGATTTAAAAACCCACGTACCGGAGTCTACAGTTTAGTGGCCGTTGTTATTGATTAGGTTAGAATATTACATCAGTATGCTGATGTTTTCCGGCCGTACAGTATACAATACTTTTTTATATTCAGTATACTGTGTAATAAACCCGAAAAAATAAAAACTATGCATTTATTCTACATGTATTACAGTGCCAGTACATACAGTACAGTACAGTATGTGTCTTCTATTTTTTTTAATACTCTTATACTGAGCATGCCTAAAGTATACAGTGCAGTATGCCTCGACATTCTAGAAACACTGTATTTTGTTACAGTAGCAAAGGAGCCAATGGAACAATGTAAAACAAATCAACATATTCTTTTATTGGTGGAGTAAGTACAAAAACATTTATTTACAAATACTGTACAATGTAGAAACATTTTAAGTGCACAGCAATTCAAAACATCAACAGGTGTATGGTTTATTGCTACAGTAGTGAAAACATTTATGCATAGAAAGTAAAAACATTTACAGTCAGTCAGTATGGTTTACAGTCACATGTTTTAAAAACAAATTCTTTATTCATAAAATATACAAAACCCAACATCTCCTTTATTAAAGTCAAAACATATACAGTGGGATGGTCTTCAAAACATTCTGCACCAGTACAGTCCTCAAGGGCAGCAGACAGGCCCGGTTTTCAGGACAACCTTGAAAACTGTGCCTGTTTGCGGCCCTCAGGGACTGGAATTGTGCAGGTCCTGTGTGTGTGTACAGCAAGTTAAAACATTTCTGTATAAATACAAGTTAAAAAACAACACAACAACATCTCCTTTATTTAAGTACAGCAGGTCAAAACATGTACAATACAGTTCAGCACAACAGTATGGTCTTACCTGTGATTAAAAAAAATCTTTATTCATAAAATACAGTATACGAAATGCAACATCTCCTTTATTAAAGAAACATACAGTATACAGTACAGTGGAATGGTGTGTAAAACAGTCAGTCAGGCCTGCACCCAGGACAACCTTGAAAACCGTGCCTGTTTGCGGCCCTCGAAGCCTGGAATTTTGCAGGTCCTGTGTGTGTGTGTACAGCAAGTTAAAACAGTAAGTTAAATACAGTTCAGCCCAACAGTATGGTCTCACAGTTCCCGTGATTAAACCATAAAGTCCACCACATTGTCCGTCCATGGTCGATTCCTTGCATGGCGCAAAACGCCATTAATGCAGTCTCGAACGCCTTTCATTACAGGATCTGTAATTGGATAAAAGCGCCGCATTTCATCCAGAATGTTCTTTCTTAAATTGGTAGGAAGCGCCTTTTTTACGCGATTTCCGTCGTAGTTCACTCTGAAGGCCCAGTCGCAGTACAACGAGTAGGGAACATGGTGCTTAAAAAGTAACAAGGCATACTTGTGGGGGGCACTAGCACTCATCACCCTATACTTCTCCCTGAGCGCCAGTGGCAGATCGCACGGGGTGATGTCGGGCACCGTATCGATGCGAGCGAATGTAGGTCTTCTGCGAGCGGGTGTGCTTGAGGCGACGGGCGATGGTAGGTTGTTTGGGAGGATGCTTTCCTCCGGTCTTGGTCGCCGTGTTGTCTCCTGGCGTGGTCTTGACGGGCTTGTCATGTCCTCCTCAACGGCATACATGTACACTACATCTTCTGGTGGAGGGGGTGCGCTTGATGATGGAAGGGGGTCAATGCTCCCATTCATCACATCCATGTCACCCCCCTGCTCCGGGGGCAGGGAAACAGGGGCATTAACACAGAGCAAATGATGTATACCAGCTATGTCAGCCTCTATCTTCTCCATCCGTCGATCCATCCGTTGATCCATATGTTGCATCCGTTGATCCATATGTATCATCCGTTGATCCATATGTAGCATCCGTTGCTCCACATTTAACATTGTCTCCAGAAGCAAATCTATCTTTGATAGCACAATAGAGTTCCCGGGGAGATCCACACTTATCCCATTCAGCTTCCGGTCTAACGAGCTGCTTCTTGTGCATGGCGTGTGGACATCTGGGTGGATGGGTGCAACGGAGGATGAAATCGGGGTTCCATGGAGAGAAGCGGCAGCGACGTCAAAGAAGGGTGGAGGAGGTGACCTGTGGATATCCGGTACAGGAGAAGCGACAGCGTCGTCGAAGAGGGATGGAGAAAGTGACCTTTGGATTTCCGGGCGAGAAGCAGAGTCATCTAAGAGCAAAGGAGAAAGTGACCCGTGGATTTCAGAGGCGGCAGCGTCGTCGAATAGAACCAGAGAAGATGGCCTGTGGGTTTCCGGGAGGGCGGCAGCAGCAGCGTCGAGGACGAGGGGTGGAGAAGACGGCTGAAGATTTCCGGGACAGCGGCGGCAGGGTCGTCGAAGCGTATGGGAGGTGGTGGTCTGCGGGTCCGATGGGTTGGCTGCCAATCGTTTTGCGTCGAGAGTACATCACCCTATATCTTCTTGACATAATAAGGCTGACGTCTATGAAAACCCTTAGACTTTGGGGTCAGCAGAAGGTTTTCTTTATTGGCTTTAGCCTGTCGCTTTTGCCTTGGCGTGGTAACGGCAACCGCCTTTCACTTTTTCTGCTTGACAGGCACGGCAGAGGCGAGTGGGTTCCTGCGTCCGTAGAATCGGGGTTGCTCCATGGAAGCAGGTGGCACAATGCAGTATCTGGACAAGGGCAAGTTCAGATAAAGATCATCGAGTGGTGGGCTATGCAAAGTGTGTAACCTTTTATGCATGGCAGCGAGGTACAGGTGTTGAAAGTGGGCGTACTCTAATGTGAGTCATTACCGTATAAATACACCATCCATTTTGTGGATTCACTGCACATTGAATACACATCGACTAAACATCGAATATACATTCTTGTGTTTGTATTTCTTTCTACTCGCAGCAATGGTTGTTAAAAAGATTTCCAAGGATCTCAGCATGCGAATTAAGGAGATGTACACGAGCGGACACCGAATTGCTGCTATCCAATGCTGGTTAGCTACTTCTGGCCTCGTTGTGCCAGCAACCACGTGAGCTATCATGCACACGAAAAAAAAGAGAACGCAAAAGTGCACCAAGGGTGACTAACGCGTAAGTATATTTAGAACACTTTAAAAAAAATTTAGATCCAAAAATGTACTGTACATCTACAGTACTGTATCTAATATTTTTGTTATTTCTGTAGATTTATATTACAACAGTATATATATTTTGTATATTTATATTTATTTTACAACAGTATATATATATTGTATATTTATATTAATATTACTACAGTATACTGTATATATTTTGTATATTTATATTTATATTACAACAGTATAAATATTTTGTATATTTATATTTATATTACAACAGTATACTGTATATATTTAGTATATTTATATTTATATTACAACAGTATATATATTTTGTATATTTATATTACAACAGTATACAGTATATATTTTGTATATTTATATTTATATTACAACAGTATATATATTTTGTGGGACCTCAAATATTTTCTTTAATATGTCCATCACTTTAGTAAAATTGTATTACAGTATGTGTATGAATACTTACATATGTTTTCTTTTCTAGCATCTGTCCTATGTTATAATTAACATTGTTTGGTAGTCTTGTTGTTTAATTTTAGCAACCACTTGTGATTACATTAATATTGGTCTGATAGACAGCAAGTATTATTTCATAACTGTCATGACTACACTTTGTTATTTGGCATTTCCACCCAATCAATCCCTTGTTTTTATCTCCTTTCCCTCACCCTTTGCTTTAATGGACTGCACTACGTCTCCATATAAATATCATTGCTGTGTTATGGGATTGCACCATTGAGATAATACTTGAATTTAAAGATTGTCTTTTTCAATCTTTACTTGTAATTGTATGAGTTGTATTATTCTCTAACTACTTTGATTATCATTAAGTATTTTGATATGTTCCCTTGAATATTCATTGGTCATCCTGAATATCCACAGACATATAGGATGTCTTGATTAACTAATCAATGTAATACCAATCCATTCCAGCTGCGTGTTAATTGAATAGGAGGGGCTATTTATACGAGATACACTCTCAGTCCCCACTATCCCCCTTGAGAAAGGGCACTAAGGTGGCTGAAACGCGTAGGGTTGTTATGTATTAGTTTTTTGTTTGTTTCCTTCTTTTCATTTTATGTAGTCTTAATAAAACCTTTTTAGCCCCCAACTTGGTGAGCTGATGGTGCATTTTTTGGACTCTGGCGATTCTGTTTTCCAATCTTTACCTTACATACTATATATTTTGTATATTTATATTTATATTTATATTACAACAGTATATATATTTGTATATTTATATTTATACTGTCTCTAATATTTTTACTTACCGGAATGTTTTTCTTTACATTGTAGGGAGACAACTCTTCTGGTGGAAAAAATAAGTGAGGAGAATGATGAGAAGAGTGCATTAAGGGTCAAATACACTCAGCAGGAAATACACAATCTCACTGTATCCGAGACCAGCATAAAGAAGATGAGACGGATGGAAATATGGACGTGTGAGGTTAGTACTGGACAGTACAGGAGGTAAAAGTGTTGTTTAGGAAACTGTACTGTAACGCTAAAATTATTCATTCCTTGTCATTACAGAGCGTACCCCATGATAAGGGATGCAAACAAAATCAAAAGAGTGGTCCAGGCCCAGGCATGGATCGACAGTGGGGAAACTTTCCAGGATTGCATCTTCACTGACGAGTCTACTGTGTCACTGGAGAGATTTTCAAGCTTTGCATTCCACAAAAAAAGCCGCATATCTATGAAGCCGCGGCCAAAACACCCCATGAAGCTACATGTGTGGGGTGCCATCTCTAGGCGTGGACCAGGATGCATTGTCATCTTTGAAGGTAAAATATATGAAATATAATGTAGCCTTATGCACTGTACTTTACTAGTGTAGCCTTACTGTATGCACTGTACTGTACTATTGTGCAGTTTTTTGACCACTTTTCTTTTCTTGTTATAGGAATCATGAATAAATCTTTCTTCCAAGACAACATTGTCCCTGAGATAGTGCAATACATCACACGCGAGGTCCCGAATGGTCACCGCTTCTACCAGTACAACGATCCGAAGCACACCGCGTCAACAGCGCATATCCTTGAGCGCAGTATCAACTGGGTGAAGATGCCAGCGGAGTAAGTGCGGTAACCGTGTCTCATTTTTTCCCCACTGTTTTTACTGTGTACTGTACTGTATCTCTTAAACTAATTGTCCTTTTTTTCCAATGACTGATCGCCACACTTCAATCTGATCGAAATGGTCTGGCATCAGCTGAAGGACCATATCCGGAAAGTGGCAAAACCCGCCAAAAAGGACGAGTTGTTGAAAGGCATAATGAGTTTTTGGAACGATGTACTCACCGTGGAACGCTGCAATAAATATATAGACCATATTGCCACTGTGTTGCCCATTGTCATCGCGCGTAATGGGCAAGCATCAGGAAAGTAGTACTGTGCTGTAGTATTGTAAGTACAGTATGATACAGGTAAGTATGGCACAGATGTGTTCTTTCCCAATAGTCAGAGTATACAGTAGTTACAGTTTTTTTCTTTACAGAGAGAGCAGCACCAGGTTACAGTACATAGTATTTTACAGTAGTCAGAGTACACAGTAGTTCCAGTATAAACTAGTTTGACAGTACTACAGTAACTGCCTACTAACTGCTCAATTTTTTTCTTTCCAGAGAAAGCAGCACCAGCCATGTACAGTAGTACTACACATCACACAATGCCATAATACAGTACGCACATAACTGCACTAATTTTTTGTTTTCTTGTCGTTTCAGGAAAAAAGGGTGGCCTGGGGGGAGGTGGGGTGTTGTGTCCAGTCTAATCTATTTGTACAGTAAAATGTACAGTATATAAACAGCAGTAATGATGTACACAAAACCACTCCTCTCTCAATGAACTACTATACTATACACAGAATGAGGAGCAAGATAAAGACGGAAAAAATAATATTACTATATATAAATATATATATATATATATATATATATATATATATATATATATATATATATATATATATATATATATATATATATATATATATATATATTATACATTACAGTATATATTATTAAATAATATTCTTATAAATGTGCATTATTCATGTTTCCCCATGTTTTACAAATGTTTTCTAAATGTTTATCCAATTTCACTCAGCCAAAAGAACTTAATAAGGACTGCATTATGTATTCTTCATGATTATTTTTATATTTTTATTTTTTGGTTCCTGATAAAATAAAATAAATATTTATTCACATTCCTGCTAATCATAATCATTCACCAATGAATAAGAATGAATGACAAAACAACATGAATCAGTTAATGTTTTTTTTAACTCTCAATTCTCACAATGCTGTGCAAATCGGATTTACATTTCAAAGGGATTTTCCAAAGCGTTACCGTAAACAAAGCCTCAAAGGGTTGGGGGTGGGGGGGGGGGTGATTACACGCAGGCGCACTGAGGCTTTGTAGCTCGGCTATGGACGGATTAAGAACACAATGGCAATATTCAGAAAATTAACGACTCTGTGGAGAGAGAGGGTTGGGTGACTCATGCGCAGTAAGCAGCAAGCTCCCATCTCTAAAAGGATTAGAGTACACGAAGGCGTAGTGAGGCAATTGACGCTCGGCTAGGGACAGATTAAAAACACAATGACTAACTAACTTCAGAAAATTAATGACTCTGTGGAGGTGTCTGTCGATAAGTGTTTGTGTGTGCGTGGGGGAGGGATGAAGGATTAGTCGTGCAGCAGTTCAAAGAAATAACATACTGTACTGTAGAGTACAGTAATTTCAAAAGGCAGTTCATCATAATACTATAATTTGATGCCTACACCCCCCAAATACAGTATATAAAAAGCACACAAATCAACCATGTGCAGGCAAACGCACAGATTTAATATCGTAATATCAAGATTCTTTTTGCAGGCTTGTGGATAAAATAACAGTTAAAAAATCATAATTAAATTTTTTGGGGGGCACTCAAGCAAGCTGTGGTGGGTGAAGTTACAGGCGCATGAGCAGGAATAAAGTAGCTCCTATCCGAAAGAGGATTACACACAGGTGCATAGAGAGGTGATGCTCTGTGCAAATCAAATTCAAGAAGGGATTTTCCAAAGCGTTGCCGTAAACAAAGCCTCAAAATTCCCTTCTCAAAGAGAATTACACGCAGGCGCAGTGAGGCTTTGTAGCTCGGCTATGGACGGATTAAGAACACAATGGCAAGATTCAGTAAATTAACGACTCTGTGGAGAGGGGGGTTGGGTGACTCATGCGCAGTAAGCAGCTCCCATCTCAAAAAGGATTACACGCAGGCGCACTGAGGCTTTGTAGCTCGGCTATGGACGGATTAAGAACACAATGGAAAGATTCAGAAAATTAACGACTCCGTGGAATTGTCAATGTCAAGCAGGAATGTGATTGAAACCAGACACACATTCAAAGGAATGGTGTGGGAGAGATGTACTGCATTGCACAGAAGATAAGAAGTTGAAATACCCTGCAGTGCAATTAATTATCCTGAGCGAGGGGAGAGCGCTGTATATGTAGAAATGTGACACTGTTACAGTACTGTACACGCCTATACGTTTCAACAATTTTCAAATGAGACATACTGTACTGCAGCACAGCACTGCAAATGCATGTATACTTTAAATATGCAAATTTACAATTACTGCGCGCGCACACACAGACTGTGTACTGACGTAGGTTGAACCGCGAATGTATTAGACTTCCAAGACAACAGCTCGCAAACGCCCCCCTGAGTTTTTACACGGCATTGCAGTATTGCAGACAGTGAGAATAAAATGCTAATATCATGAGTGCGAAAATAACGCAGTTCATTCCGGGCGAAAACAACAAAAAAACGCACCTAACCAGGATAATCTGAGAACCGCGGATCTAGCCGATTTAGACTCAGATCGGCCGTCACTGTACAAACACACATAGGAAGGATACAGCGATGGATAGCTTTTTGCACGCTAACACTTTGATTAGGGGGATACCAATGGGCCAATTTCTTAGGATTTGGAGAAACTGCACGTCAGATGTGGACTTTGAAGATCAGACAGCACAAATGACGAAGAGGTTCTCTGAGAGGAGATATAGTAACATAGTGATCAAAAAGCTTACAAACTAGCTAAACATACTTCAAGACACAAGCTGTTACAGGACAAACAGGTGTTCCCACAGAGGACCATTATTCGGTGTATTGGAATGCACAACCAACAGTGAGACTCAGTGGTGATTGTATTTAAAAAACAGTGGCATGCCCTGCTACCGGACAACGATTTAAGAGGGGTCTTGAACACCTACTAAGCAGTAAGAAGCCGCAGAGCACAGAATCTGAAGGACGTACTGGTACATAGTCATTATGAACCCAGCCTGAGACCCACATGGCACCCTGAGAAACCGAACGGCTCATTTAAATGTTCACAGTGTAAAGCCTATAATCACATACTACTCACAAAGATATTTCAGAATTGGGATGGCACACAAACATTTAGCATCTGCAAATTCATCAATTGCCAGACCAGTGGGGTGATCTATCTTATTTATCAAAGTAAGTACAGACAGCACACACTAAGAAAGTCTGTGTAACAATAACGGGTGCAGACGGGAACAGAGAGGACCCTCGTTCCTCTCAAATAATCAAATAGAAGATAAATGTTCCCAGCACACCAAGAAAAAAGAACTAATAAAGGATCAGCCAAAAAGTCAAATTTAATTAAACATTAACGATGCATATAACGTCAAACAGCAACAGAGGGACAACGTATATATACGGGAACAGGGACAAAGACAGGGATGGGGAAGGAAATAGAGGAAAGGAGAGGAAGAAAAAAACACAGGAAATAAAAAATGCAGGGCAAGGGGGCAACGTAACATTTCGGGGTACAGACCCCTTCTTCTGGCCCGTTCCCAGGTAGACCGAAGTCACCTGGTACTTCCCTTACCCTGTGACTAGGTCCCTGAAATACACATTGACACACTGACACTAAATTACAAAGGTAAATGAAACAATGGAATAACAAAGATATATAAAGAGCATATAAAGAGCTACTGCTAGTACTCCAAGACAGTGACACACTGACACTAAATTACAGAGGTAAATGAAACAATGGAATAACAAAGATATATAAAGAGCTACTGCTGGTACTCCAAGCAAAATACAGGTAAACTGGGAAGTACAAATCTCATGTAAGAGTGCCTGAAAACACAGTGACAGATAAGGAGTATAACTGGCAAAGTATGCTGCTACAAGGTTCATGACCCACTGAAGTAGACTTGTGGCCAGCGTACACAGGAACAGTTCAAAGGTAATTTCAGCTGGAACAGTAAATTCCTCAGTGTGCAAAAAAAACAGCAGTGGAAGTGCTGTGTGCTGGGTGATAATGGTGAAAGACAGGGTTGAAGACCTGTCTAAGACATGCAAATGAATATACAGTTGCTTTATGCTTTACTGTGGAGGGTTTTTGTCACTTTTTTTACCCACCATAACCTTTATAAGTGTGGTGATTACCGACTCTTATTTCATTTGAGCAAATGCCAGCAACCAACCTCACACTGATGATACCCATCAAGGTTGAAACATGTCTGTGAGTGGGTTTACTGGCTTTGCATCTCCCAAGCCCTTGCTTAAAAGCTGTGTCTAAAGCAACATGCATTGGCTAAGGGTTTCTCATGTAATGTGAGCTTCAGATAAAAGGTGGCACTATGTGCTCATTTGCATGTCATTTCCCCGAATCCCTTGCTGCAGTGGAAGTGCTGTGTGCTGGGTGATAATGGTGAAAGGCGGGGTTGCAGACCTGCCTAAGACATGCAGATGAGCATACAGTTGTATTTACATTTGCATATATATTATATATATATATTTTATATATATATATATATACAGTGTTCGACAAATCACCCAAAAATCTACTCGCCGAACAAAAAAATCTACTCGCCACCTAGCCCCACCCCTAGCCCCGCCCCACCCCCAGCCCGCTTTTTAAAAAAAAAAACGAATAAATTCCTAGTAGGAACAACATTCGTTTTTGACATTAGTTTATTTATTGTATTACATTATACTAAAATTAGTCCTTGTTACGTGTGTGTGTGTGTGTAAATGTTCCTGAACCCCATAACTAGTGCCTGGATGCCCCTGCATCACAATATCTAAAGCAGCAATCCCACCTGGGATCTTACCTGATCCGCAGTCCCTCAATGTCCAGGTACCCTCATTCCCGCTATGTTATACATTGGAGGGGAGGTGTTCCCTACCTGTCTTCTTGGTTAGGGGGGATTTTGATGTCTCTGGTGTGAAGGTCGAGGGTTAAATCTCGAAGAAAGCAGTATAGGTTATTTTGGTGTAGGTATAGGGCAGTTTAGATATGTAGGGTAAATAAGAGATCCAGAGTGTGAGAGAGAGAGTGTGTGGGTGAGAGACAGAGAGAGAGACAGAGAGAGAGACACACACATACAGAGAGAGACACACACACACACACACACACACACACACACACACACACACACACACACACACACACACACACACACACAGAAAGAGAGAGACACACACACACACACACACACAGAGAAAGAGAAACACACACACACACACAGAGAAAGAGAGAGACACACACACAGAGAAAGAGAGAGAGAGACACACACACAGACACAGAGAAAGAGACACACACAGAGAAAGAGAGACACACAAAGAAAGAGAGACAAACAAAGAAAGAGAGACACACAGAGAAAGAGAGACATAAAGAGAAAGAGAGACACACAGAGAAAGAGAGAGAAAGAGAGACACACAGAGGAAGAGAGACACACAGAGAAAGAGAGACACACAGAGAAAGAGAGACACACAGAGAAAGAGAGACACAGAGAGAAAGAGAGAATGAGAGAGACACAGAAAGAGAGAGAACACACACACAGGAAGAATGAGAGACACAGAGAGAGAGAGAGCGACAGAGAGAGTGCGACAGAGAGAGCGAAGAAGAGAGTGCGACAGAGAGAGCGAAGAAGAGAGTGCGACAGAGAGAGCGAAGAAGAGAGTGCGACAGAGATAGCGAGAGGGAGAGTGCGACAGAGAGAGGGAGAGGGCAAAAGGGAGAGGGCGACAGGGAGAGGGAGAGGGTGACAGGGAGAGGGTGAGGGCGACAGGGAGAGGGCGACAGGGAAAGCGTGAGGGCGACAGGGAAAGGGTGACAGGGCGACAGGGAAAGGGTGACAGGGCGACAGGGAAAGGGTAAGGGTGACAGGGAAAGGGTGAGGGCGACAGGGAAAGGGTGAGGGCGACACAGGGAAAGGGTGAGGGTGACACAGGGAAAGGGTGAGGGTGACACAGGGAGAGGGAGAGGGTGACACAGGGAGAAGGTGACACAGGGACTGGGTGACAGGGAGAGGGTGACAGGGAGAGGGTGAGGGTGACAGGGAAAGGGTGAGGATGACACAGGGAGAGGGTGACACAGGGAGAGGGTGACACAGGGAGAGGGTGACACAGGGAGAGGTTGACACTGGGAGAGGGAGAGGGTGACACAGGGAGAGGGTGACACAGGGAGAGGTTGAGACAGGGAGAGGTTGAGACAGGGAGAGGAGGAGACAGGGAGAGGGTGAGGGTGACAGGGAGAGGTTGACGGTGACAGGCCGAGGGTGAGGGTGACAGGGAGAGGTTGAGGGGACAGGGAAGGGGTGAGGGTGACACAGGGAGAGGGTGACACAGGGAGAGGGAGAGGGTGACACGGGAGAGGGAGAGGGTGACACAGGGAGAGGGAGAGGGTGACACAGGGAGAGGGAGAGGGTGACACAGGGAGAGGGAGAGGGAGACACAGGGAGAGGGAGAGAGTGACACAAGGAGAGGGAGAGGGTGACACAGGGAGAGGGTGACACAGGGAGAGGGTGACACAGGGAGAGGGAGAGAGGGTGACACACTCACAGACACACACACACACACACTCACAGACACACACACAGACACACACACTCACAGACACTCACATACAGACACAGACACACACTCACACAGACACGCTCACACACTCAGACACACACACACACACACACACACACACACACACACACACACACACACACACACACACACACACACACACACACACACACACACACACACACACACACAGTCACTGTCTCACACTGTAACACACACACACACACACCCACTGTTACTCACACACACACACTCACACACTTACCCGCAAGGCAGGGGGTAGCAAATGGCAGCAGTGGGGCCTCTGCAAGGCAGGGGGAGTCGCACATGGCAGCGGGGGCCTCTGCACGGCAGCAGCGGCCTCCGCATGGAAGTAGGGCCTCTGCAAGGGGCCGCCCCACCTCCAGAGGCTGACGCCGACGCCGCAGCATGCCCCACCGGAAGCGGCCGATGCCGTAGCATGCCCCACCCCCGAAGCGGATGCCGACGCCGCAGCAGCATGCTCCCCCCCCTGAAGCGGACCCCCTTCAGAGGCGGACACCCCCGGGCAGCAAGCGGGGATCGGGGCAGTGGGGGAGAAGATCAGGAGGGGGAGGAGAACAGGAGGGGGATGAGATCATGAGGGGGAAGATCAGGGGGGGGAGGAGATCAGGAAGAGGAGGAGATAAGGGGTAGGAGATCGGGGGAAGGGCCTAACCCAGAGCTGCCTGCCGGCCCTCTTCCCCACGTTAACCCAATCAGGGAGGGGGATTATTTATTTTTAAAAAAATTGGCGTGAGCAGGGGAATTCATAGAGCCGCAGCACAGCTCGCCAGCGGCCTAAATCCACTCGCCACGGGCGTGTGGTTATAATTAATTGTCGAACACTGTCGAATCAATCAAACAAGATCTTGGCTAATTAGATAATTAAGTAAACACATGAAATCAATTAATGGCTAAAATGCCAAAAGATATACACATTTCAATTGAGCTGTAATGAAACATTCTGAAATATACAACCTCAAAAACACATACCACTGTATACAGATCAAATTCATATATGAATACATGTTCATTCATGTTTATACCTTTGGTGTACATGTGTGTATCAACCAGGCTATGTGTCAATTAAATACCATTAAATAACAATTCTTAATGATGGCAAAAAAAGCTTATAATTTGAGTATTTAGGCACACACCTACATCATATACCAACATAAATGTATGTATGTGTATAAATCATAATATTTCATACAACAAAACAAAATATATGATAATTAGTTCAATACAGTAAAATATTTATAAAAAAGGGAAATAAAGGAACGAAAAGACAACAAAAAGCTGTATATTAAATGTGTTTTATACTTATAAACCATCCTATATATTTGAGGTAAATGTCAACCACATGCAGTGATCAACATGTCTCTCAAATATGGGCTATGAGGCAGGACGGCCTGTAGCCGAGGTCAGGGAACAGTCCACACGAGTAGTTTCAGGATAAATGAAAACGTTCAGTGGCTTTATTTCTCCACAGCAACATAACATGCAGGTACACTGTCCCTTTAAGCAAATAAATCCTGCTCCACGTTGGGAGAAAACTGACTAACACAGCAGTCCTAGCTAGCAGGCTGGCTGGCTAAACCATACCCAAACCGTAAGAGTCTTTTTAAGCAGTCATGCAAACAAATGAAAGAAATCTTACTTTGGCTGTAGTAAGTAGTGTACTGTATCCTTCTGGCTAGCAGCACATCTATCCATGTGCTCTCATCTGACACAGGCAGCTACTGCTGGTAACAAGATCCTTTATGTACCTTGCTGGCTCTCAGGTGTCAGCTTACATCATGATTAGCTAGCTTCCACCTGAGTTAACCCTTATGAGTGCTGGATGAAGCACTCAGACATATGTTTCCAAGGCATAACTGATAGGGGTTGACTTCACCCTGTCACATACCTCCCCTGTTTGTGTGGCTAGTGTCCCACACGGCTGAAGCCCGACCCTCCACTCCTTCTCTTGACAAAAAATCAGCATTTCCATGGTCTTTTCCAGGTCTATGCTGAATATCAAAAGAGAAGGTTTGGAGGGCCATATACCACCTGGTCAACCTTGGATTTGTGTCCTTCATGGTGTTTAACCACTTCAAGGGCACATGGTCAGTGACCAGGGTGAAGTGTTCTCCGGCGACATAATGTCTCAAGGCCTCAATTGCCCATTTTACAGCGAGGCAGTCCTTCTCAATAACGGAATACCTCACTTCCCTTGGGAACAGCTTCCGGCTGATGAACAGTATGGGGTGTTCAACACCATCAAATTGCTGAGACAGCACTGCTCCCAGTCCTACCTCTGAGGCATCCGTCTGGATGATGAAGGGCTCTTTAAAATCTGGGCTCCAAAGAGCGGGGCCCTCTGACAGGCACTTTTTTAACATGTCAAAGGCGTCTTGGCACTCCCAAGACCATTTAACTTGGGTCGGGGCACTCTTTTTTGTCAGATCTGTTAGGGGTGCAGATATTTCTGAAAAATTGGGGATAAACCGCCGGTAATACCCTGCTAACCCCAAAAGGGAGCGGACCTGTGTCTTTGTCTGTGGGGTGGGGACTTCCTTTATGGCGGCCACCTTGCTAGCTAGTGGCCTTACTATCCCTCCCCCAACGGCATAGCCCAAGTACTTTGTAGTGGATTTACCCAGGGCACATTTTTTTGGATTTGCAGTGAGCCCTGCTTCTCTTAAGGACGTTAGGACTGCCCTTAACCTTTTTATATGAGACTGCCAGTGTCTGCTATAGATGACAATGTCATCCAAGTAGGCCGCGGCATATGCCCTATGGGGTCGTACACTGGCGACACACTTTATTCGAGCTTGGCTAGTCCCACGAATACGGGTATACCTGGGTGTATTGAGGTTTATGACTGTTTTCTGCCCGAGTGCATTGAGTTATTTTCCAAGCAGGGATTGAAGCATTTTATTCCCGCTGGCTGCAATACTGCACAGTATATATATATATACTGCATTACAATTCATGAATTTATGCCATCTGGTAGACACGCGAAGCATTGCAGCCTATTAAATCCTAATCATTATCATTTAACAGATCAGCCGCCCATCAGCCAGGCATGAACCCAGGCTGGGAAGGCAAATGCAACGGGGCTTGTCAGAGGTGAGGAGTGGCGCATTCCAGGTATCTGCCAGGTACATACCGGGTATTTGCTCGAATAAAGTGTGTCGGTGCAGTAGTACCTTGTCCATTAACCTTTGGAATGTGGCTGGAGCCCCATGTAACCCAAATGGCATAGTGACGAATTGGTATAACCCGAGAGGGGTGGCGAAGGCAGTTTTGCATTTGGATTCTTCCGCTAGAGGTATCTGCCAATATCCTTTCATGAGATCTAGGGTAGAGATATACTCTGCTTTCCCAAGCGAGTCAAGCAATTCATCCCCCCTAGGCATTGGATATGCATCAAATCTGGATACAGCATTTACCTTTCGCAGATCCACGCAAAACCTCACCTTCCCATCTGGTTTAGGGACCAACACGATAGGGCTACACCATTCGCTGTGGGACTCCTCGATCACGCCCAATTCCAACATGTCTATTATCTCCCTCTCTACCAGGTCTTTTTGGCCCTCTGGCAATCTATAGGGACGGGACCGTACTTTTACGCCAGGTTCTGTCTCAATCCTATGGGACACTAAATCAGTCTGCCCTGGCAGCTCCGAAAAAACATCTGGGAACTGGTCACATAATTCTAGTAGGTCTGACCTTTGTTCCGTTTTGTTCCATTTTTAACTGCCCTCCCATGGGAACCTGATGGTCATTGTACGTACTACCCTTTGGAAGCTGCGGACCCAAATCCGTCTCTCCTTCCCGAGGGTGGATGAACAGCGATCTCATCGTTTTCCAGGGTTTCAGGAGGTTCACGTGGTAGATTTGTTTACCCTTCCTGGACCCTGGTTGAGAGATCTCATAGTTCACCTCCCCGGTGCGGCGGAGAACTTGGAAAGGACCCTGCCACTTCGCAAGGAGTTTACTCTCTGATGTCGGTAGTAGTAGCATCACTTGGTCCCCAGGTTGGAAGACCCTCAAGCGAGCATTTTTGTTGTACTGCCTCTCTTGACGTTCTTGGGCAGATTTGAGGTTTTCCTTAGCAAACCGACCTATCATGTCTAGGCGGTTTCTAAGGTCTATGACATACTGAAGGGTATTCTTGGAGGGGGAAGGCTCCTCCTCCCAGGATTCCTTCATTAGGTCGAGAATACCCCGAAGTTGGCGTCCATATAGGAGCTCAAACGGGGAGAAGCCTGTGGATGATTGGGGAACTTCTCGTACCGCAAACAACAGGAAAGGGAGAAGTTCATCCCAAGCTCGCTTTTCAGTGTCCACAAACTTCCTAAGCATGGTTTTTAAAGTACGGTTAAACCTCTCTATCAATCCATCAGTCTGAGGATGGTAGACTGAGGTCCGGACGGATTTTACCTCCAATAACTTCAGGACATCCTGCATTTACTTTGCCATGAAATTTGTTCCCTGGTCAGTTAACATTACTTGGGGAAGTCCTACCCTAGAGAACAGTTCTAACAGCCTGTGAGCAACCTGTTTATCAGTGGCTGATCTCAGAGGGAAGGCCTCAGGATATCTGGTGGCATAATCTACAACAACGAGTATAAATTTATGTCCCTTCGCAGAGGGTTCTAAAGGTCCGACCAGATCTACCCCAATTCTCTCGAATGGGACGGCTACCAAGGGCAGAGGAACCAAGGGAGCCGGCTTCTGTCCTTTTTGGCTAGTTAAATGGCATTCAGGACATGTCTCACATAGTTTCACGATGTCACATGTATGCCTGGCCAGTAAAACCGGGACGAGATGCGGTCCGTGGTTTTATCTCTGCCCAAATGACCACCCCATGGGAGAGTATGGGCTAGGGTGAACACCGTTTTAATCAACCCTTTAGGGACTAGCATCTGTCGAATGACCTCCCCTGTTTGTGTAACCTTATTCACACGATATAGAATGTCATTTAACAGTTCAAAATGGGGAAACACTCTTACACCTTGTTCGTCCATTATCTTGTTGTTGACCTGTACGACCTTCTCATATTGTCTAGCCAGAGCTGGGTCCTCCCTCTGCCTCTGACGGAAGTCAGGAAGATCCAGGTCTGGCAAAATTCCCGTATCTATCTGTTCCCCACCCTGGTCATCCCCGGCCATGACCGGCAGTCCTTTGGGCTGACTAATGTTACCAAGAGTCCCAGCCTTTCTTAACCAGTCCTCTTTTTCCACACGTCTCTGTTTACGTGTCTTTGGGACATGGTGTCTATGGGGAAAAATCTCTGGGGAAAAAGGGAACAAGTCTCCGGGCTTCTCCGGTACCAGAGAAGTAGGCTCCGTAGGAGTAGGGGCCAACAATTTTTCAAGGTAGGGCCAGTCTCGGCCAAGTAGAACAGGAGCAGGTAGCCAGGGAGCAACACCCACTAGTAGGCTAGCCTCTTGATCCTGGATACGCAGTAGAACGTTCGCCGTTGGGTATCTCTTTGTGTCCCCATGGATACACTCAATATTCCAAGGAGAGTCATAAGATAGTCTATTGCTTGGAATTAGGCCCTCTAGGATCAGGGTTTTTCCAGAGCCCGAGTCCAGCATGGCGTTTACTTTTGTCCCCTCCAGAGATGCTGGGACAAACCACGGATTGTGGTCCCCTCGGAGACAAGCTGTGGCAGTGGTTCTGCCATATGAACAGTCCATCTCATCATCTCCTGAATCCGCAACCTCGGTCATCAGCGGAAGCTCTCAACGGGGCTCGGTGTTTAGACCTCTCCGCTGTTGGATGGGGTCCTCCCTTCTGGTTGGTGGGGTTATCCTCTCCACCGGGTGGGTGACAGGAGTCCAGGTTCTCGGGGAATACTGTGGGTGGCGGCCTCCCTTGAGTGATCCAGTGGCCTCGGACCCAGGATGGGCGTCTCTGCGGAAGTTTGTACCTCCGAGATGGGAAAGGGTCTTCCGATCGGGTTGACTGGATCTCCCGAGCTGGCGGGTTGTAGACCCCTCGATTGTCTGCTCTCCTGCCTCTAGCATCACCGGAAGCAACTGGTGTTTGCACCGGCCGTTCCCAGCTATCCTGTTGGGTGTCGTCGCCCAGGAAGTTTTCCACCAAGCGGACTGCTGAATTCAGGGAAAATGCAGCGTGTCTTTTTACCCAGGAGCGGGAGGAGGGGGGCAGTATCTGTATGAACTGCTCGAGCACAAACTGTTGAAGGATCTCTGCCTTGTCATGTTTTTCCGGTTGTATCCACCTTGTACATAAGTCTACTAAGCGGTGGGCTACAACCCGGGGTCTGTCTCTGTTTGTATATTTGACTGTCCGGAACCGCTGTCGGTAGGTCTCTGGAGTGAGGCCTAGGCGATCTAGAATAGCAGCCTTTAGTTGCTGATAGTCCATGGCCTCGTCTGCTGGAAGAGCCCGGTAGGCTGCCTGAGCTTCCCCTATGAGGATTGGAGCCAGAGTCGTGGGCCGTGGCTACCCTTTCAAAAGTGATCAGAAATGCCTCTGGATCTTTGTTTGACTTCATTTTATGCAGCATCACCGGTTGGTTATTTGGAATCCCTGGTCTGCCTGGGGCTGGGCCTTCGGCCAGCAATTAGAGTAGCTTTTCCTCTCGCCGGGCCTGTCGCTCATCTTGCTGGGCCTGTCGCTCAGCTTGCTGGGCCTGTTGCTCAGCTTGTTTCTCTGCTAGCTGGAGCTGTTGCTCATGGAACTGAAAAAAAATTGTCTCCATTTTTTTTTTCTATCTGTGTGTGTGTGTGGCCCTTCAGATACAGGGCCCGTCCAACATCCCACTTCTGACACCACCTGTGGCAGGACGGCCTGTAGCCGTTGTCAGGGAACAGTCCACACGTGTAGTTTCAGGATAAATGAAAACGTTCAGTGGCTTTATTTCTCCACAGCAACATAACATGCAGGTACACTGTCCCTTTAAGCAAATAAATCCTGCTCCACGTTGGGAGAAAACTGACTAACACAGCAGTCCTAGCTAGCAGGCTGGCTGGCTAAACCATACCCAAACCGTAAGAGTCTTTTTAAGCAGTCATGCAAACAAATGAAAGAAATCTTACTTTGGCTGTAGTAAGTAGTGTACTGTATCCTTCTGGCTAGCAGCACATCTATCCATGTGCTCTCATCTGACACAGGCAGCTACTGCTGGTAACAAGATCCTTTATGTACCTTGCTGGCTCTCAGGTGTCAGCTTACATCATGATTAGCTAGCTTCCACCTGAGTTAACCCTTATGAGTGCTGGATGAAGCACTCAGACATATGTTTCCCAGGCATAACTGATAGGGGTTGACTTCACCCTGTCACAGGCTACTATAGGAGGATAAATTGATTTATTATAATTTATTACATAGTCAGAAGAACAATCCATTGTAATATTGGAAAAACTACAATATTGGTATACTATCAATTAATATTTATATATTATTTGAATGAATATCAGGTGCGCAAGAACATAGGGATAAAGAACACATTTCTAAACTATGCAGGCACAATGCTGGTTTTAACACAAAAAACACAATATCAATGATATAAAAAGCATCCTGCGCAATGTAGAAATATAATCATTTAAAGAAAATAGCAAGGATAATAAGACTGTATTATTTAAGGAAAAATTGATACTTATGATAGTCCCTAGTGTTAAAACAGGGATAGCACTAGCATTACATCAATAGTATACCAGCAGACAAGCAACTATATTTTATAAACAATGAGTTCACTGTGGAAAGGATAAAAAAGGAACGTCTGAACATCCTTTTTGATCCTTTCTACAGTGAACTATATATATATATATATATATATATATATATATATATATATATATATATAGTTAGATATACATCAGCCACAATTAAAGAAACAGTTCTATACTATATATGTGTATCTGTGAGGATTTGACAAAAAGATAATGTGGAAGAACAGCAGGTATAAATGATCCTGATGTCATTCCTAGGAATAATAGAGAGAGGGAAGGATAAATAATTGTTTATTATGCAGTATCAACACAAGGATTTAGTTGATTATACTGTATATGAAATCTTGAATTATATTTTAACTATACTGTATTGTCCCTGGCTGAGACTGTTCCCAAGGAATGAACGCATGCTGGGAAAGGGCCTGCATTAAATTCAATTAATTACACATTTGTAAAATCCATTGCACCAATCAGAATCCTTGGCACTCATTTCCTAGTGTGCAAATTGGGGCTGCAGGCACAGCTGAGGATCCTGATGAAGCCACACAGTGGTGAAACACATTATACTACAGCGTTGGAACGTGGAGTGTTCAGCCAGCACGAGCAAGTATCCAATGCCCAGGCTGTGTACTCCGACACTGCTCAGAGATCTCCCGTGAGCACACGGAGCTCTGTAAGCAAACAGAGACAAGTTGGTGCAGACCTTGGATTTCCCTTCCTCCTGAGAACAGGAAGATGTCACGGCCAGACCAGCATCTCCTGATATCATTTCCAGGAGCACTAGACGCAGAGGGAAACTCCAGCCACCACCAGCCCTACAGGAGAAGGAACCCCCTGAGACTACCACCCAGAGGGCCAGTGCTCCGACGCAGGGCTCAACAAAGTGGTAACATCGTCTCTCCCTCCTACCGCGGTCACAGACGACATCAAGGACGGTCAGGACACAGTGAAGAGGCTTCCTTACGTGGACCCAGCAGCAGCAATCTCAGCTATCACAGGCAATTATCCTGTTTCATTATTCTATTACTGCAACACTGATTTTATAAATTTGTGTATCCCAGTGCATGTTACTACTGTTGCTTTTATTTTTATACAATAAAGGTTGTGTTCTTACTTTTTGCGCCCTCATTTCTTTTCCTTTTAATTTTGACTATTCCAAAATAACCTTACATATAAGTTAATTCCTTTTGAATGATATAACATAAAACATACATGAATAAATAACTGCAGTAACATTAGTTTATATAAACATATCACACATTTCACTTTGCAACTAAGCCCCGAATGACATGTTACAGATTCAGCGGACGTTAGCCGACCATTTCTCGGGTTGAAAAATGCACTACAGTGTGTGGTGGTCTGAGATGGTCCGCTGCAGACTAAATGGCCAATCGAATTAACATACTGTAGCAAGGGTCCCTGCTGTGTTAATCCTACCGGGTTGTACCTGTCTGTAAGAGACCCGCAGTAAGAGAGAGGAAGAATCAGTCATTCTACCTGCACGTCTCTAATAGGCGATCACTGGGTTTTTTTTTAATTTTAATACTACAGTATTGGAGGAGGGGGACTCCGGAGCTTAACTGCATTGATTTCAGGTCAGGGGTCCCCGTAATTTCCCAAGTTACAGACCCATTATGGGGTGCCGGTATCCCCACCATGTTAAAATCCCATGAGTCACGTGACCGTGGGATTTTAACATTGCAGGAGATACCGGCACCCCATAATGGGGCCTTTATATGGGGAAGTAGGGGGTCCCTGAGTCTGAAATCAACATTGTTCGGCTCAGAAGACCCCCTTCTCCCACACACTAGTATCAAACACCACCCCCCTCCTCCTCAAAAAAATCATTATCTTAGCGGATAGCTGCTAAGGTAATGAAAATGCATACAATTTTTTTTATTCATAGTGTGCGTGATCAGGGGGTCTCCGAGGCTGAAATCAATGCGGTTCAGCTCAGGAGACCCCCTGCTCATGCACTCTATTAATAAAAATACTATTAATAAAAATAACATTTGAGCTGCTTCATTACCTTTGCGGCTACCCGTAATGATTTTTTTTTTTGGGGGGGGGGAAGTTTGATACTAGTGTGCAGGAGCAGGGGGTCTTGTGAGCTGAACAAAGTATGCTTTAGCCTCAGGGACCCCCATACCGGGGCCTGTAACATGGGAAGTAGGGGGTCCCCAGACCTGAAATCAATGCGGTTCAGCTCCGGAGACCCCCAGCTACAATACTGTAATGTTAAAATTAAATAAAACCCCTGCGATCGCCTGTTAGAGGCATGCAGGTAGAGCGACTGATTCAGTCTATCTCTTACTGTGCATCTCTTACAGACAGGTAGACCCCGTAGGATTCACACAGCAGGGACCACTGCTGTGTTAATCTGATGGGCCATTAGTCTGTTGCGGCAAATCTAGAGAGGATCTCGGGGAGATCTGGAATTTTTTTGGTTAAATCCTGGCTGCTGCATCTGTACATTCAAACTTTAATTAATAGTAATTTATTTAAGCTGCTCGTGGTTTCACTGTATTGTTTGTTTATAACCAACTTACATTTCTGTTTAATTCAGAATTGATGTGCACTACAGTACGTTTATGATATATTTATATGGTATCGTACTGTCAGCAAGAACATATTTACTACTTTTCAATTATTTTGCCATACAACATTCTGTCGGAATGGTTATCACAGGTAATGAGTTTTAGCTTAAAACAAATTGAAAATATTATTTTATACATTTAAATTTAAGTTTTTCCAACTGTATTTCCTTCTAACATTTTTTTTTAATGGATACTTCATGTTGGGATTCATCTGTCATGTTTGATTACAACCTGTGGGGTGATGGAATATTATTGTGAGGATCTAAACTTAATTTAATCTTGGTAAATTAAAAGTTTTTCCTCAGAAATAGGGCTGCAATAATTAACCTAGAGTATACACTTGTGCTTTATAGTTGGCCATTTGTGTTGTTGAAAGTATAGTAACAAAACAAAAAAAATATAATTTTACGACTTTAAACAATGTTGTAAAGTCTTTTTAGTCTACTGGCTTTCTGGATAACTATTAGATCAGTACTATTGCCATAGGGCTTCTACTGGGAAAGTAAGGTCAAACATTGGGAACATACTATTTTTGTTTTCTGTTCTATTGTATAATCACCTGTAGACAACCTGGGTCTCTGTTAAATTCCCAAAAGCTACCCTACGCAAGAGTTAAAAAATAGTATTCCAGATACTTTATGAACAATATAAAAGCAATACCCTGTGCAGTATATGTATAACACCATGCCATCTCTACAAAAAAATGTCATGTCTATAAAAAAAGTTATATACATTATCTCTTAAACATATAAATAATTATAAGAGTTATGCTGTCTAATCTTCACAGTTATAATATTGCACTCATTCAGAGACATTATTCAATGCCTAAAGGTGTATTATGTTATGGTGAAAATCACTTTGACTACATTTAAGGAAGATTATTAGTCTCTTGGCATACCAGATAAAATGCACCGTTGTCTCTTCATTATGGAAAATTTCTATGTCATATAAAGAATTGTCTGTTAAGCTAATTGGTTATGCATTATGGATTGAGTTGCAGTGATATAAAGTTAAAAAGCATGCACTTTGTCCATTTTATGTAATGTATTCTGTAAATGTATTCTTACATGCTCTACAAAGTTCTCCCATTCATCATGCCTGTTTCCAACAGCTAGTACTGCTTCACTTCCGAGTCCCGAGAGCACGTTCACTTAAACATCACAAGTGGTTGACCTGTCTACATCTACAGTACATTTTAGGTAGGGAAGGGGGTCATCCCTGCTCAACCTTAATGTTCATAAGTATTTAGTTAAGATGGCGGTGCAGTGGGAAAGAACAGATATATTTTCAAAAAAGAGATCAAAGGGTGATCACCAAAAGGTTCCCATTACATTGCACTCAGCCTGTAAATTCCTAATGATTGAACAGTAGGTGTCCCAGAGTTGCACTGTTAGTGCAAGACACCAAGGAGGTAAGTACAATGAAAAAATGAAAAAAATAATACAATTTTATTAAACTCTTCTATCAAAAAACACTCTAAAAATATTAACAGGGGTTTTACTTTCTGTGGAATACTGAAACTTGGGCAGGATCAATACCTTTTCTTGTAGTACTGTAATATCATCCGCAAGAGATCCCTGTTTCTTGAGTGCATCCTGCAATTCTCCTCTCAGGGTGTTCATCTCCTCACAGTACTTTCTCTGAGCTTGCTTCCACATTTTCATTATATTGTGAAGCACTGCGAAATTCTTTGCTCGGGCCGCAGCTACTTGACTCAGTTTCTGGACCTTCTTGTGCTCCCTCTTGTATCGAGTCACCTGAGCTCTAAGCTTGGCCTCTAACGATGCTTTGGTGATGGTTAGGGTAGCTTTCAGTTTCTCATGCTGCTTTTCGGGGACACACTGGGTAATCAGATGCTCCTGCAGTACTTCTACTTCTTTAGCAGCCTGCAGATTCTCTTCCTTCAGAGTTTGCTGCTTCTCATCGGCATTCTGGAGGTGCGTACGCAGACCTTGTAGTTAGTTCTGCAGTCGGTGCTCTGCTTCAAACTTCTTATCTTCCAAAAGTTTCTTTATTTTTTCAAGCTCGTGCAGCTTTTCATTCTTTTTATTGACGTTGTCTGTCAAATCAGAATTTTCTTCTTTCAGTCTTAAATTTTCTCTTTTTGCAGTCTCTGTAATATTCAGGGCCTCCTTGTAGTCCCCCTTCTATTTACGCACATTGGCTTTGAGACTCCCGGTTTCCTGGCGTGAGACTTCCATCTGTAGGTTGAGGGTCTGAAGCTCCTTCTGAGAGACTTTAAGATCCATATTAAGACTGAAGATAGTTTTTTGAGAGATGTCCAGTTCCTTAGTGAGACTGTGAAGTTCCTTTTTAGAGACTTCCAGTTCTGTGCAGAAACTGCTGATCTCTTTGTGTTGGCATCCAGTGCTGTGCGGAAAGTGTGAACCTCCTTCTGGGATATGTCCACCTCTGTCCGGACACTGTTGACCTCCTGGTTTGTGGCATTCAGTTATATGTGGTGAGTGTGAACCTCATTCTGAGAGACTTCCACCTCTCTATGGCACTTGCGAACCTCTTGGTGTGAGGCATTCAGTTCTATGCGGAGAGTGTGAACCTAATTTTGAGACACTTCCACCTCTTTATGTCACTTGCAAACCTCTTTCTGAAAGACTGTAATCTCCTTCAGTGCCTTCTCATACTTCTGCTTCAGATAAGCAAATCAGTTTATCAGATTTGCTCTGTTTTTCATCCATGGCAGTAATAGTAACGTTTGCTGTATCTAGATCTGTCCTTAGATCCTCCAAGTCGGTCCCGGATTCAGAGTACATTTTGAGAACAGTCTTCTGTAGCTCAGCATTATCTTCCCTCTCCAGTTTCAATTGTTCCCGGAGCAGATCACAGTCACGCCTGGAAATTTTCAGGGCCTCTTCAGGGCTGGTCAAGGGATTGTCACTCATGGGTTCCGGTTCCGCTTCCCTGATATGGTTGGTCGAGGGATTCTCACTATTAGCACCGGACAGACACTACTTTGAAATACACAACTTCTGCCTTGGGCACTCTGGATATTCGGTCATCCGCGGGACGAATTCTCCATTTTCTCTAGGCTGCAGGGCATCTCGGACCCCCTTTTCCTCCGCGAGATCTGCAGATGTGTCTGTTCCTTCCACGGTAAGTGAACACCCTTTTTTATTTTTCCGCCTTTATGTTTTGGACGACTCCGTCCCATCAGGAATACAGGGGTCGCCATCTTTATTTGAAACTTCAGCAGCTTTACTGTATCCACCATGTTTTCATTGCAGTTGCATTAGGTGGCGTAAATATTCAGTGATCTGCTGTTCCCACTTTTGCTCCTGCTGATCACATTCGTCATCATAGAGATCGTTTTTTTCGGTTCGTACCGAGTTCAGGCACCCCCACCATTCTTGGGGTGTTTTGTGGGTGTGACTTGGTTTGGGTTCCCCGTAAGAGATGTCTTCCTCCTTATCGGATCGGAAGGGCCACTCTTCCGTGGGGTAGGCTTTATTACAGGAACACCACATCATGTCCTCCATTTTGGGGCTATCAGGTGTATTTTTCCTCCTGACCTCAGGAGGCACTATTGAAGCTGTTATCACTGTATTTGCTAGAACCCCAAATTGCAGTAGTTCTACAGGTGGGCCGACTTTGCTTGTAGAGTTTGTAGCTCTCACAGGCATCTGTGTAGACTTTTTCTTCTTCTTTACTTTAGTATGTTTTACAACATCAGCAGTACTGTGCACACATTCTTTCTCTTCAGTGATACTGGATGTGCAGTTGCTAAGTAAAACTTCTGTAACTTCCTTGGTCCACAGCGCATTGCTTGCTGCTGCACTTCCTTGTCTCATTGAAAAAATAGTCCTCTGGCTGCTGCCCTTTTTCTGGGGCCACGTAGAGGCCATCCTCACCGTCTAAATAAGGCCTGAAGGGACACTGCGCTGTGTGGCTGGGCTCTTTACACCAGGAACACATTTTCTTCCCCCTTCTTGCAGAGTCTGTATTTGACTTCAGCTAGGCGGCCCTTTTAAATTCCCATTCCCATTTTTAAATCTTTTCTTTCTTTTCTTTCAGCAGTGGTGGGTAGACTCTGGTCACAGCATCAGTCCCTTGTGTGGGTCACCGTCTGTCTGTCGCAGTCCTCCCTCCGTCTGTGGCATTCTAAAGTGCAGTGTAGATTTCCTGCCTGGATGTGTAGCCCTTTAATTCTGGTCACTGCTGCATGTGTTTTGTTGCTCAGGCTGTTTGCAGGAACTATGCAGGCAAAAGCATAAAAATTCACAGGCAGTCTCCGAGGCCCCTTTGAACTTCAAGCGCCACCTCTCATCCCACTTCTGACACCATATGTAAGAAATGTGTGCAGAGGTACACAATAAAGACCGTTTTAAGGTGAAATTAAAATAAGGCTTTATTGCCTGTTCCTTTAAATAGCACAGCAAACAGAAATATACATAAACAACAAACACCTATCCCTGTGTAAGGGCTAACTTACTTCCCCAGTCCATTTTGGCAGGGTTGGAGGGATAATCCCATTACCACCCTATTCCCCAAGGTCTCAAGAGATACCTTAAAGTAGGTGGCCCTTCATGTCAGTCTCTAGTAGGTTCCTGGATTCCCTGTGTCCAGGAATATTAGTCTCTTGGTTTCTTGATCTCAGCAGAGCCTTTCTGCTCAAGACCTCTTTCCTCTTCAGCACCCTTGTGTACTGAGGAAAATCTGTCTGTGTTGGTTCAGCCCCACGTGTGAGACTAAGGAATCCTCTCTTCCTGTCTCAGAACAGGCTATTTCACAGAGCTGTGATTAGCAGGTGGGGTTGATTGCACCAGCAATTAACCAGCACACTGCTGGATTAGAGGCAAATCTGTTAACAGGGATAAGACCCTGTTACAGTTATGTTATGCTGAAAGTAAGCTTTTTCAATATTTCATCTTTTGAGGCTGAATAGAAGCATACCTACACAGTGTTAGTCCAGCTCACAACCAAGACCGACCCTTTTTCACCCACCATAACTTAAAATGTGTATGGTAAATCATACAGCCCTGAAAATTGCAAAGCCAGTACAACCAACCTCACACTGATGAGACTGTAACGCCTGTATGCCCACAGACCTGGCCAGTCCCCAGTACTGAGGTTGGAAGGGTATTACCACACAACCACAGCAGTGAGGGCATGCCCGTAGTGTGGTATGGCATTGCCGGGCCTGTAGAGAGATGGTTAGTTATACTGTCGCGGCCCCTTTTATTGTCCAACTTCACCGCATTTTTCCGGGATTTGTTTTACGAATGCTACGCACTTCACCACGTTCATGCCGCATTCATGCTGCGTTCATGTTGCATTCACAGCCTCGGTTGATGCACGGTTGATGCGCGGTTGATGCGCGGTTGATGCGCGGTTGATGTGTTTATTGAGAATGGTTCGGATTTAATAGGTTGCAATTCTTCACGTGTCCGCCAGATAGCAGATATTCATGAATTGTAATGCTCATGCGCTTCAGTAATGTGTCGACTTGCAGGTGTTTCGTTTAAAAAAGATACCACAGTGGGCTATTGTAAATTGGCCTTGGGACTGAAGGAAGAGGTTACAATAATGTATCAATTTAGGCTTTTCATATTAAAGAAAGACAAGCACCAGTCTCTGGTCTGGTTATTGTCCAGAGATTCCCGCCATGAGTGTACAAGTGCAGCCCGTGTTCCAAAAAAAACCCGACAGAACGTACGCTTATTTAATATGGGCCGTGATTAATGCAACAGATGATAAGATGGCAACAGTTGTTCATATTTATCAATATTTTATTGAAAACTATGACTTTTACAAATTTTCGCCAGCTCCTCATGTGTGGAAGCGTGCAATAAGGAAAAATTATGTAGCGATCCATGTTTTTTTCGTATTGATCCCGAATTTATTGGACGGTATTGGTATGTATCACCGAGTTTTTCCTGTATCTATGATCATGCAGACGGCAAAAGGCGAAAGGTCGTGTTAAAACCAACTAAGCAACCGACAGTCGCTGGCAAGCAATGCACCAGCACCAGCACCGGCTTCCAATAACGGTCTGACCGTCAGTGACAACCCTTGCTGTCTGTCAACGCACGGATACCTGCAGCCTGAGCCGGATTTCGCGTATAGTTTCGAGCAAGCTTGCATGTACCTAAGCGATTTCCAGCCTCATCAGCTGACTACAGGTGTAGTAGTCTCGCTGTCACCTGTCAACGTGTATGATCAAGAATAAGGGACTGGCAGTGGTCCAGCACCAGCTGATTGGGAAATTCTATGGTGAGTAATGTTGCCGTATTTTATTCTGTTTTTTTTTTATTTTGAAAATATCAATATCAGTGCGATTCAAAAGTCAAGCGATTCTCCTGTAAGCAATATCATTGGCTGAGCGGCTTCTACAGTACTGTAGATTCTGAACAATTGGTGGAACGCTAGGCGCATGCGCATTGGAACCTTCTTGAAACGCATACAGTATGCGTGTCATCACATCGACGGTAGGCGCATGCGCATGTGAACAGGAGACGCCCCCCGAGAAAATTATTGGTGGGACTGACTGAGAACTTCTTTAGGGGACTGACCATTACAGTAAAACTTAAATTTTTTTTTTCTCAGAAAAGAAAACTTTGTCATCTCATGCGTAAAACGGCAAATGGAGGGATTTCGATGGATAATATCGCTTTGTGAAACAATGCCTGCACATTGCAGAATCGGATTTAAAAAAAACAACGTAACGGAGTCTACAGTTTAGTGGCCATTGTTATTGATTAAGATAGAATACCTGAAAAAGTATGCTGATGTTTTCAGACCGTACTGTATACAATGCTTTTTTATATACAGAATACTGTATAATAAACCCGAGAAAATAAAATGTATGCATAATTCTACATGTATTCCAGTACATATGTGTCTTCTATACCAGTACATACAGTATGTGTCTTTGTACAGCATGTATTTTTTTTAGTACTCTTGTGATGTACAATACTGAGCATGCCTACAGTATACAGTACAGTATGCCTGGACATTACTGTACATTCTAGAAACACTGTATTTTGTTACAGTATAAAAGGAGACAATGGAACAATTTAAAGCAAATTAACATTTTCTTTTATTGGTGGAGTAAGTACAAAAACATTTATTTACAAATACTGTACAATGTAAAAACATTTTAAGTGCACAGCAATTCAAAACATCAAAAGGTGGATGGTTTACTGCTAGTGGAAACATTTATGTACAGAAAGTAAAAACATTTACAGTCAGTAAGTATGGTTTACAGTCACATGGTGTTATTAAAAAAAATACTTTATTCAGAAATATTAAAAAACGCAACATCTCCTTTATTAAAGTACAGCAAGTCAAAACATTTAAAGTAGAATGGTGTACAGAACAGTCAGCCAGGCCTGCATAACTCCAGTCCTCGAGGGCGGCAAACAGGCCCGGTTTTCAGAATAGCCTTGAAAACCGTGCCTGTTTGCGGCCCTCGTGGACTGGAATTGTGCAGGTCTTGTGTACAGTAAGTAAAAACATTTCTTTATTAAAACAAGTTAAAACATGTACAGCACAGCACAGCACAACAGTATGGATGTTTTTAAAAAAAAATCTTTATTCAGAAAAATTAAAAAACGCAACATCTCCTTTATTAAAGCACAGCAAGTCAAAACATTTACAGTAGGATGGTGTACAGAACAGTCAGTCAGGCCTGCACAACTCCAGTCCTCGAGGGCCGCAAACAGGCCCTGTTTTCAGGTTATCCTTGATAACCGGGCCTGTTTGTGGCCCTCGGGGACTGGAATTGTGCAGGTCTTGTGTATACTAAGTAAAAACATTTCTTTATTAATACAAGTTAAAACATGTACAGCACAGCACAATAGTATGTGTTATTAAAAAAAATTCTTCATGCGCGGCTGGCTGGTGATGGTTGAGTAATCACACATCTCCACCAACCGCCGGCAAAATATAGCAAATAATATATATCAAAACCGACATTCAAAAAAATCGAACTAGCACTAAGGACACCTAAACTCACTCCGGATCGGCAAATAAGTCCCAAACAATTATGGCAGCAACGAGGCAGAAGACCCGGCGCAAGTCGGATGTCAGGGCCTACTTCACCGGAAAAAGCAAGGCGGGGGCTGCGGAGCTGTCAGCGGTCCCTGACTCCGATTCAGCCCAAGACGCAGAGGGCTCGAGGGCAGCGGCGGAGCAGTCCAAAGTCATTAAAAAAGAAATATCCCGGCTGCTAATAGATCTGAAATCCTTTTTCAGGGGGGAGGTGGAGGGGCTCCGGCACGATCTCATGCAGATTGGGACAAGGACTAATGAGCTGGAGGAGCGCATGGATGTCAGCTCAAATACCCACAAAGAAACTAACTCTCGGGTGCAGGCCTTGGAGCAGAGAGTGATGGACCTGGAGGCCCGACAAGAAGATGGGGAAAATAGAGACAGGTGGAACAATTTAAGAGTCCGGGGGATCCCAGAGGAGATTTTGGACCCGGAGGCCCTGCTGACCCGCTGGATGGCCTCTATCCTGCCGGACAAACCGGAATCCGATTTAAGGATGGATAGGTGCCATAGGGCCCTTCGTTCCAGACCTTTGCCCTCAAATCCCCCTAGAGATGTGATCCTCCGGCTCCACTACTTCTCCATAAAGGAGGAGGTGAGTAGGATTGCCCGAGCCACCCCCCATATCACCTTTGAAGGTATCACCCTCATGGTTTTCCAAGACCTATCTCCCCTCACCCTGGCCTGGCGGAGAGCTGTAGCCCATGTCACAAGGGCATTAAGAGACAGTGAGGTCCGGTACAGATGGGCATTCCCATTCGCCCTCGTGGCCATCAAAAATGGCAGACCACACGTGCTCAAGCACCCCTCGGAAGGGGCAGCCTTCTTGAAAAAACTGGGGGTGCGGGGGCCTCCGGACAATGTCGCAGAGGGGGACCAACAAGGGCATAAAGCGGACTCCCCGCCGAGACGGCATGGATCTTCTCCAACGAAGGAAAGGAGACTGGACAAAGAAGGGGGGGGCGGAAAAAGTCCATAAACAATGGTTGGAATAAAGACTGTGAAGTGTTGTTGCGCCTGTTGCGTTGATAAAGAAAGTTAATACCCTTCGGAGCTGCCAGGCAATCACCCTAATGGGAGACTCTTTCGGTGCTTAATTTCGAAGTTTAACTACAGTCGTGGACCCTATGGAGCTTGCACCGCTACTCGGGCTCTAAAATGGCGTCTTTCTACTTACCCGGGATGGAAGGAGGGGACGAGGCGCGAAGACTTTAATGGCGGCGAGGTTTTCGGCGGGAGGGAATGCTCCGATAGCGAGACCCGCCCAGGGAGCTTCCTCCAGACCAGCCTTCTCTCCGTGAGGATCCGCCTCAAACTGCGCCCGCCCCGCCCAGCCCAGTGACGTAGATGTGTCAGTTCTCGCGAGAGCAGCAGGAGGGTCGCCAACGGAGGATCCAGCGGATGTCAGCGTGACGCCTAAAGGGAGGCGACAGCCCGGAAGTGATACGATCTTCCCTGGCGGAGGCACGCGAGTTCCGCCGCCGGGGAGAGACACCTGAGAAAGCAGAGCGATGGGGACTGGAACTCTGATAGCGGTGCAGAGGGTGGATGCCTGGCCGTTTGGAGGGGGAGGTCCGCGAAGGTGGAGGGGGGGCGGGGGAGGTAGAGGGGGGGCGGGGGGGGCGCGGGAGGGATTAAGGAGTAAAGAGAGCACCTAGGGGAGCTGAGACAGGTAGGGGGGCTAAGGGGGCACAGAGGAAAGGGATAATAAATAATTAGTCAGCATCAAGATGATGTCAGGAGGGTTCCCGGTGGAGGGGCGAGTGAGCGAGCCGGCGGTGTCCAAGAGCATGAGGGGGCTGATATTGGGAGAAGAGGGGGTTGTTGCATGAAGGGAACAACTAGTTTAGGGATTAGGGAAATATATTAGGGAGTGATTTTGGAGATAGAGAGAAGAGATTAGGGTAGTTATGGTTTAAACCATGGTTAAATATGGGTACAATTCTATGTAGTTTAGAAGTCAGTTGTCAGGTTTTGACTAAGCATAGCTGCCGGCGGGGGGGGGGGGGGAGTAGCCACCACTCTGCCTGCGGGTATGTGCGTCAACTCCAGGAGGTGGGGCATGTCCTACCTACCTGGCAAAGACCCGGTGGTCCGTGGCCGGTTTCCGGAGCCATGGAGATGGACCAGGGGGGAGGGGGGTCCAGAGAGAAAAGATCTCTACCGGGCAATGAACCCGAGGTCTATCAGGACCAATACGGTTCTTGTTGTTTTTATGTGTGTTGTATATATGTATTCTTCCCTCATGTTTTATCCCTTCTCCACCCTAGCCCCAACCGGCGGAAGAATGAAACCGCTCTACAGGTGCCAGCATTACGAATCTCAAGTTCAGAAAGTGCCCAGGGATCTGGGTAAGAGCAAGTTTGCTTATAAACCACCACCACACATACACTACATCATAAAATGGCGGTAATCTTTATCTCACAAAACGCCAAAGGGCTCAATAGTGCACATAAGCGGAGGGTCGCTTTCGCAGAGCTTAGGAGGAGAAGGGCAGATGTGGTCTTCCTCCAGGAAACTCACTTCAGCTCGCGAAACAGCCCAAAATACCTAGACTCACACTATCAAAAGTTCTTCCTAGCATCAGGTGAGGAAAAAAAGAAAGGAGTAGCTATATTGATACATAATAACACCCCCTTCCAGGTTGAAAAGATCAAAAGAGATCCTAAGGAAAGGTACATTGTGCTGGTCGGGCTCCTCAAGCAGGTCAGAATAACGCTGGCATGTATATACGCGCCTAGCGAATTATTTAACTCATTCTTCCAGAAGTTACAGCAGTGGGCCGAGGGACATATAGTCCTGGGAGGAGACTTCAATACAGTCATGAACCCCAGCGTAGATCGCGCCACGTCCCAGAAAACCATAAGGAGGGAGGGAAATACCCCATTACTGAAGGGACTAAAACAAATTGGCCTAGTGGATATATGGAGAGAGCAGCACCAAGGAGACCGCAGTTACTCCTTCTATTCCCACCCTCATGACAGCTACAGTAGGATTGACCACTTCTTTTTATCGGGCAGAATGGTCCCACAAATCTCCGACACAAGCATACATGATATTACATGGTCGGACCATGCATCGATAGAGCTAAGATGCAGTCAAATTGGGTATGTCAGGCCAGGAGCAAACTGGAAGCTAAACGAATCGATAATTAAAATTCCGGATATACAGAAAAAAGTCAAATCCGAAATTTCGGACTACTTTCGGATAAACAGTGGCAGTGTGGATTACCAGTCTCTGTTATGGGAGGCTCATAAGGCCATGATACGAGGGGTACTAATCGGTATAGCTGCAAATAGGAAAAAGAAAAAGGAAGCCAAATTAACTCAGCTATATCAAGGTTACACGAGCTCTCTCTACTACATAACCGGACAGGTAGAGAGGATACTCTGAAGGAGTTGAAGGATGTTAGGATTGAGCTAAACCTCCTCCTTACCTCCAGGGCTGAGAAAGACATGAGTTGGACACAGAGGAAGTTCTATGAGAAAGCTAATAAACCGGACACTATGCTAGCCACCAGACTCCGTAATCAGAAACCAAACTTTAATATTCAGTCTATTATAACAGCAGGAGGCCAGAGTTCCTCAAACCCCAAAGTTATAGTAGGGGAGTTTGCGAAATTTTACGCACAGCTATATAGTGGGGAGAAGGTGGTTCACAATGCTAGGACAAGTAGTAACCTACAGAAATTCCTGGCGGATGCGGCCTTGCCACAATTGACCAGATTAGAGCGAGAGGCACTACAAAGCGACTTTACAAGGGAGGAATTAGAAGCGGTAGTAAAGAACTTAAAAGCGTCAAAAGCCCCAGGCCCGGATGGGTTCTCCAACCTGTATTATAAAAAATTTATCGGAGTTCTAGCTCCACATATGCTCCAGCTGTTCAATGGAGTACTTGCAGGAGAGCCCTTCCCGGGGCAGATGCTCCAAGCGTCAATTTCAGTAATTCATAAAGAGGATAAGGATCCCACTAGTTGCCAAAGTTACCGGCCAATATCATTAATTAACACAGATGTTAAAATCTATTCTAAACTACTGGCCAATAGATTAAATGTAATCCTGCCGAGGCTTATCCACCCGGATCAAGTTGGCTTCATTAGAAATAGACAAGCGGCCGACAACACTAGAAGGATTGTGGATATAATAGACTTTATAGGAGCCAACGAGATTCGAAGTATAGCCCTATGCCTAGATGCGGAAAGGCCTTCGACAGGATTGATTGGCCATACTTGGAGTCCACGCTTGGAGCGTTTGGGTTTGGAGGCATATTCCAACAGGCAGTCAAGGCCTTATATGCTGCACCAGCAGCGAGGGTGGTATACCAGGAGTTCCCCTCAGAACTTTTCCCAATTAAAAGTGGCACGAGGCAGGGATGTCCGCTTTCGCCCCTGCTATTCGCCTTATGCATTGAGCCACTCGCAGCACAAATTCGGAACAACGCTGATATCTCTGGGGTACAAATCCACTCCCAGGAGCACAAAGTGGCTTTGTACGCAGATGACATCATTCTAACCCTTACCAAGCCGCTCATCTCGCTACCCAATCTGTTCGAGCTTCTAGAGCGTTTTGCCCAGATCTCTGGTTTCAAAATAAATCAGTCTAAATCAGAGGCCTTAAGCCTTAACATACCAAGAGAAATGGAGAAGCTGATAGAACTCAATTTTGAGTTTCGATGGCGCCCTTCTTCCATGAAATACCTAGGAGTGCATATCACGAAAAAGACAAGCTCCTTATATCCGGCTAACTATCCCAAACTGTTGAGGACTCTTAAAAAAGAGCTACAGGAATGGAAGGCATATGGTATTTCTTGGTTGGGGAGGATCTATAGCGTCAAGATGAATATCCTTCCTCGGATTCTATATCTGTTCCAAACTCTCCCGATTGCCGTGGTACGAGCGGACATTACAGGGCTTCAAAAAGCAATTTCACAAATCATTTGGAACGGTAAAAAACCACGGATTAAAGTAAAAATGATGCAGAAAGCTAAGGAAGCTGGTGGCCTGGCAGTTCCGAGCGTTATATCCTACTATAAAGCGGCACAGTTGTGCCAAATTACGCAGTGGCATGGAGATCCTGGGCTCAGGCGGTGGGTGGCGCTAGAGAGGGAGGTGTGCGCCCCGCTGGAGCTCAAGGACATGATCTGGTACCCGAGGACACGGGTGAAGGATGTACTCATTCCGCTGACCTCTGGGCTCAACTCACTCTCGGTCTGGGAGGCCTCTAAAGGTAATCGCTCAATAACCTCCAAACACACCCTTATGGCACCTTTATACGGCAATCCGGATTTTGCTCCTGGGTTGGCAGACAAGAGCTTCCCGCTTTGGCGTAATTTGGGGTTTAGGCGATTGAAGGACCTGGAGGATAAAGGCAAAATTAAATCCTTTGAACTATTACAGTCGGAAACAGACTTACCCAACACTGAATTTATGAGGTACCTCCAGGTTCGGGCATATTACAACGCACACCCGGTGAGACCACCGCTGACGAATTTTGAACAGCTCTGCGTGCGCGGGGCAGACACGCGGGGACTGATCTCTGCCTTGTACAGAGGGGTGGTGAACACTGACTCTGACAGGACAGTTAAGCCCCGGTTTATGGTTCAGTGGGAGGAGGATCTCCAGGGTCATCTAGAGGATGAGGACTGGTCGGCGGTGTTCAAAGCCGCAGCTACTAGCTCCATTTGCACGACATTGAAGGAGAACTCATATAAGGTATTATTACGCTGGTATCTCACCCCAGTTAGATTAGCGAAATTCATCCGGGGCTCTTCCCCGCTTTGCCCCAGGCAGTGCGGGGAACAAGGGGATCTGGTTCACATGCTGTGGTCTTGCCCGAAAATAGTACCGATCTGGACCCAGATCCGAGATTGGCTACAGAGGATCTTTTTGGGACTCAAAATTCAGCTGGACCCGTGGCTATTTTTATTAGGTAAACCTATGAATGAGGTATCTAGATCGGGTAACAAGCTGATAGCACACTTTGCTACCGCTATGAGGTGTGAGACCGCAGCATTGTGGAATCAGAATGCGATTCCTTCTATAGACAAAATCAGAAACAGAATTTGGTTCATATGCCGAATGGAGAAGTTAACGAGTTTAGTTAACGATTCGGCCGATAAATTCGAAAAAGTCTGGTCATTATGGTTGGCTCAGACCGATATCCAGGGGAGGAATGATGCCACAATATGGCTTTGATAGATTTAGGTGAGTTCTCCTTTGATGGGTGGCTGGGAGATAGATATGACGATATGACAGCAGGGTTCCCCCAGGGCTTTAGCGATATTCCAAATAGTTAGAAGCCGAAAAGCGGAAGTGGTTCTGACCCAGGGACCTCTGAGAGGTGGACATGAGCAGGGCGTCAGTAGTGGTGGTGCAGGACACCTGATAATTCGTGGAAAGTGATTCTTCTACGCCGTTCCCCCTCCCCTTCCCCTCCCCCCCCACCTTCCCTTCCCTTTTTCTTTCCCCTTTGTTGAGGTTGGTCTGTCAATATCTTGTCCTGTGGTCCCCCCATCGTGCGTCCGTTTTTCGTCGTTTGTCCCTGGAAGTTAGGTGTATACTTGGAACAATTGTTATTATCCTGTATTCTCCTGTCTGTATGCACAAAAAACTAATAAAAACAAAGTTGAAAAAAAAAAAAAAAAAAATTCTTTATTCAGAAAAATTAAAAAACGAAACAAAAAATTAACAACAGTTGAACACTCACGCAAATGCGTACACCACCAGATTGTCCTTCCAGGGCCGGTGCCTTGTATGGCGCAAAATGCCATTAATGCAGTCTAGAACGCCTTTTATTAAAGGATCTGTAATTGAAAAAAAGCGCCACAATTCCTCTGGAATAGTCTTTCTTAAATTGTCAGGAAGCGCCTTTACTTCATAGTTCACTTTGTAGGCCCACTCGCAGTACACCAAGTAGGACACGGGGTGCTTAAAAATAAACAAGGCATACTGGTGGGGTACACCAGAACTCAACACCCTATACTTCTCCATGAGTGCCGGTGGCAGATCGCACAGGATGATTTCGGGCACCGTATCGATGCAAGCGTATGAAGGTTGGGTTCTGGAAGCGGGTGTTCTGTGAGCGGGTGTGCTTGTGGTGGCGGGCGAGGGTACATTGTCTGGGAGGAAGCTTTCCTCCTGTTTTGGTCGCCGTGTTGTCTCCTGGCGTGGTCTTGACGGGGTTGTCATGTTATCCTCCTCCTCAATGGCATACATGTACACAAAATCTTCTGGTGGAGGGGGTGCGCTTGGTGATGGAAGGTGGTTGAAGGTCCCATTCATCACATTCATGCCACCCTCCTGCTCCAGCGTTGGGGATACAGGGACATGAAAACCGAGCAAATTATGTATCCCCGCTATGTCAGTCTCTATCTTCTCCATCCGTCGATCCATCTTCTCCATCTGTTGATCGATCTTCTCCATCCGTTGATCCATCTTCTGCATCCGTTGATCCATATTTAGCATGGTCTCCAGAAGCAGATCTATCTTTGCCAGCACAATAGAGTTCCCGGGGATATCCACACTTATCCCATTCAGCATCCGGTCTGACGAGCTGGTTCTTGTGCATGGCGTGCTGTGGACATCTGGGTGGATGGGTGCTACGGAGGATGAGATGGGGGTTCCATGGAAAGAAGTGGCAAATTATATTACTATACATACATATTATTATATATTATATATTATTAATTAATATTATTATCAATGTGCATTATTCATGATTATCCACCAGCCCTCAATTTCCATCTGACAGAAGAACATAATAAAGACTGCATTATGTATTACTCATGATTATTGTTAAATTTGTTTTTTTTTGTTCCTGATAAAATAAAATAAATATTTATTTACATTCATGATAATCATAATCATTGACAACAACCCCCCCCCCCCCATTCTTAAAAGAAAGAATGACAAAACAACATGAGTCAGTTAATGTTTTTTTTAACTCTCAATTCTCACAATGCTGTGCAAATCAGATTTACATATCAAATTCGAGAAGGGATTTTCCAAAGCGTTACCGTAAACAAAGCCTCAAAGGGTTGGGGGGGGGGTTGGGTGAGTCATGCGCAGTAATCAGCTAGCTCCCATCTCAAAGAGGATTACACACAGGCACAGTGAGGTGACGCTCTGCTTGGGACGGATTAAAAACACAATGACAAGCTTCAGAAAATGAATGACTGTAGAGATGTCTGTCGATAAGAGTTTCAGATCCTTGAGCGAGCCTTGTGTGTGTACGTGGGGGAGGGGCGCTACAGGGTACAGCTACAGGAAGGATTAGTTGTACTGTAGTTCAAAGAAATTACATAATTTCAAAAGGCAGGTCATCATAATAATTTGATCCCTACACCCCCAAATACAGTACATAAAAAGCACACAAATCAACCATGTGCAGTCAAACGCACAGGGTCGCAGTGAAAAGCTACAGCACAGATTGAATATCGTAATATCAAGATGGTTTTTGCAGGCTTGTGGAGAAAATAAAAAATGAGGAGAAAAAAAAATATTTTTTTTTTGGTCACCCACTCAAGCAGTGGTGGTTGAAGTTACAGGCGCATGCACAGTAATCATCTGCTGTCAAGCAGGAATGTGATTGAAACCAGAAAGACACACATTCAAAGGAATGGTGTGGGAGAGATGTACTGCACTGTAGAGAAGATAAGAAGTTGAAATACCCTGCAGTGCAGTAAATTATCCTGTGTGTGTGCGGGGGTGAGCAAGGGGAGAGCACTGTAGATGCCGATATGTGACACTGTTACAGTACTGTACACACCTATGCGTTTCAACAATTTTCAAATGAGACATACATGTATACAGTAAATATGCAAATTTACAATTACTGCGCGCAGACTGTGTACTGACGTAGGTTGAATTGCTAAAGTATTAGACTTCCAAGACAACAGCTCGCGAACGCCCCCCTGAGTTTTTAGATGGTATTGCAGTATTGCAGACAGCGAGAATAAAATGCTAATATCACGACCGCTAAAATAACGCAATTCACTCCGAACCAAAAAAGAAATACGCATCTGCCCGCGATTATCAGAGCGCCACGGATCCGGACGCATTAGGATAAAAGTGGCCGCCACTGTACTTGTAACGCCTTTGGGGTTCAGAGTAAGAATAGTGATGTCCGTGTGCCAGAGTCCAGGGGTATAGAGATCAGGATCGTAATATTCGTAAGCCAGAATCCAGGGATCACAAAAGTCAGCAAGGTCGTGTCCGTAAGCAGGGTTCAAGGGTAATAGCGAGCAGAGTAATCCAGTACGAGCAGAGGTTAAGCCAGGGAAATCCAGGGGTAAGCAGGAGCAGGAACAAAGCTGGAAAACACAGGAGAGGCAAGCATAGGACAGCACACACAGAGGTTATAAAGAACTATGCAGAGCAATGAGTTAGAGGACAGACAGAGGTTATAAAGGAGGGAATACCAATGGGAGAGAGAGGAGGAGGAGAGGGTGAAGTGAGAGGCAGCAGGGATAGGTGAGGAGGAGAAGAGGAGGAGACAGGTGAGCCAGTGAGGGAGAAAGCCTGCAGAGCATGAGAGGAGGAGCCAGGAGTCTGAGAGAGCCTATAAGAGGAGCGTGTGCGCGTGCCCTCTGTAAGGTTAGAGTGCGCGCACACAGGCTGCGTCACGAGGCGCGCCGATCGCCATGCCGTGGGAGCATCCGCCAAGGATGGAGGACAGATAGAAGGAGAGACCACAAGAGGTAAGGGTACAGGAGCAGGGACTGAGGGGGGCTGTGAGCAGGGGACACCGCAACGGGGAACGGGAGACCGAGACGGTGCGCGTGTCTTGCGGGGAGCGCGCACTGACGCCGGGATGATGTCAGTGGCTGCCGCAGAGAACCGGCTGCGGGCGGAGGAAGGGAGAATAGCAGGGGAAGGCAGGGAAGGAACAGAAGAGGTAGGCAGGAGCGGAGCGTCAGGGACACATGGAGGGGAAGGAATCCCTTGAACCATCACAGAGACCCATTAAGGTTGAAACATTTCTGTGAGTGGTTTCCCTGGATTTGCATCTGATTTCAATGCTGTGCTCAAAAGCTGTGTTAACAGCGAGCATTACCTTATAAGGGTTCAATGTAAACATGGATTTCATGGATTTCACAGGTGACACGGTGTGCTCATTTTCATGTCATTTCCCAGAATCCCTTGCTGTAGTTTCTTGTTGCCTTTTTCACCCACCATAAAATGTGTATGGTATATATATTTAAATATTTAAAATATATACATATATATTTAGAGCATTTCTAATTTCAAGTGTTATTGTGTGTGTCACCTAATGAAAATGACAAATAATGGGTCTACCATGATTTGGATGTAGAATTAAAATGTTCTCTACCTTTTGTTAAAATATTTTGACCAAAGTATTAAACTAAATGCCCCACATTTATGAAGAAAGAATATAGACAAAACATATTAATGTACTAAATTATTTATCAATTTGTATGTTGCATTGGGGCACTTTTTGTCTTTAGTTGAATAAAAGCCTAGCCTCAGATGACACAAATAGGCGTGTCAATATTTATAGATTTATACTTACCTCCTCACTAAACCAGCGTGCTCATCCTCTATGCAGACACTGACAGCACTTCAACACTGATTAAATTTGCATAGCTGCTTTTTATGCTCTTGCATTTCTTCTGCCTAATGCCTCTGGAGGAAGTTGTACTCTCTAGCAGCTTATGAATAGCCAGGGTCGGGCCAGAGCAGGCAAGGTTTGATTTAAAACCCAGAATGCTTGCCTAAACGCTTTGGGCCCTAAATGATGCACCAGTCGGCCTTAGGCACTAAACCCCTTTTCCACCCTTCCCTCTGTCAACCACTGAACAACACTACCCTCTGTCCCTCTCTGTCATCCACTGACCCCCTGCCATCCACTACCCCCTCGGTAACTCACAGCGGCCCCTGTTATATATTGCCTTCCAGTCATCTACTGTCATCCACTGTCCCCCTGTCACCCACTTCTTCCTCTCACTCCCCCCAATAATTCTCTCCATGTATAAACTCTTCACCTCCATATTTCACCCTTTCCACATATGTCACCCCCTTACCCCCTCCCTTTTGTAACCTGTTTAATATATACTATGGTTAAGTTATAATCTTTGTCACTGTATATTGTGGTCAGATTATGCTCTGTGCTATTGCCTGTACTGACAATGAGTATTACCTGACTGCACTATACACTAATATAATGGTCCTAGGGCCTCCACCCAATCTCAGATTGGCCCCTGTGGTCTAATCGGTCCCCATTACATGTCTGTGTGATGTGGTGCACCTGCTGGTAACAGGACTCCTGAGTCTCCCGCTAGGTTGCTATGGGGAATATCACCATGACAGCCATCTGAGGTAGTGTTCTGAGTCCTACTCACATTCGGTACAGCGCCTCCACCCCATCAGGATCCCTATGGCAGCAGGGGGAAGTATCTGATGGGGATCTCCTTCTTGGTGCATTCTTCTGCTGAATAACTCCACACTCACACAGAAGGGATCTTTTGAACCAGGGCATCTTTAATGTTATCTCCTCTGGCAGACTGCCCCTCATCGTGGCCGACACTTAGCCGCTCATTTCGTTGAGGTGCTCCATGCAGAAGGTTCCTCCTCTCTTAATTGAGTTGTTCTCCACCTCTCACCTGTGCCAGGTCCCTGGACACAGTGTGTAATTAGCTAGCACTTGACTCTGACAGGCAGACTTGAACTGCTGCAGATACTCTTGTAGACTAATTCAGAACCACTAACTTTAGACAGTGCTGTGTCTTACATAGACTCCAGAAACAGACCCACTTTTGTGTCACTACCAGTGGACACAAAGCATGTTGTCACTTCCTTTGTTACCTATGTACATTAATGGCGCTATATAAATAAAGACATACAATACAATACATATGACTCTTCACCAGGGTTTGAGGGCAAACCTCCATGATAGTTACTGGCAACCCTGCCTGCTTACCAGCATTACTGCCAGCATGAGAAAGATACGTACACCATTTTTACATAAGGCTACAATCTCCCCCTGGTAGAACCCAACGGCCCCGGCTGGGATCTAAATTTGCTGAACCTTCCTTCAGGTAGCACTGCAACACATAACAACATAACAATATATTAGCATAGAAATACATTATTACAACACACGCATGGTTTATCAGAAACATAATCGCATAACAGCTACATCCTGACCTGCAAGACAGAATTGCTCCTACGGAGAATCTAGCTTAATAGTAGTGCCTAGGGTCTGGTTTTTGCACCTCCCTCCCATTGGCATCCTTTACTGTAATGCTGTAATATCTGAGCGGCCCATTCTCTGGCCTATACTCCATCTTCTGCATTCAGATGTTGCGCCGAACACTCAATACCTGTCAGGAATCGGCGTTCTCCTCGCTCCCCACACAGAGCACTCCCTCCCCGCAGGGAGCCCCTGGACACACAAAACAATCCTGCCTTACCGGCCTCCATGGCTCCTCGCCCCTGCTGCCGTCGCGGGATCACTCCCCTCGGCGATTCCTCTACTCAGGTTACTAACCAGACTCACCTGGCCTGTTATTCCTGCACCAACCTGCAGTGTCTCCCTGTAGCTCTTCCTGTCCCGCCTCCGTTCCTAATTTGACCTTCCTGCTTTATCTAGCTCCTCTCTGCTCTCAGTCTTTGCTCGACATAGTCTCTGTATGGAAGTACTTCTGGATTCTCTCAGTGTTTTCACAGGTTCTGACGCAGCTCGTACGACTACCCACTCTGGCTCTCGATCTCGGCACTCCTTGGACAAAACTCACTCTGGTAACCCCTTGAACACGGCTTGGACTACGACCTATCTCCACTCTCCACTCCCTGACTTCGGCAAGGCATCATTCACTCTATCTCTACAACCGGTACCGGCAAGTATTGTCTACCTTACTACACCTGGCCTGGCAACGCTTCATACCACACTCCGGACACGCTCCCTTTGCTGCGGGTGCGTGTATTACCACTTCCCCCTTCAGCTCAGGGGATGGGTCTGGTCTGCGGGCAGCACCGGCGTAACAATACCCTCATAAGATAAGATATCCTCTCCTCAGTCTTAAATGGTGCGTGACCACCCGATTTTGACATGATGTAATCCTCCACTGTCTGTCTCAACCACGTATCCCTGTTGTCCTCAATCTTTTGCATGAGGTGCTCAGGCACATATGGATACTCCAGTCCATGAGTTCTCTTATACCTAGCAATTATTACTCTCTCAGCCTTGCTTATGGTCTGAGCTCACCACTCTGTCGGCTTGTGATGGGGTCCTTCTCTCCTTCCACGCTGAGAGTCACCGCGGCCGCAGGACTCAGCCGCTCCGGTCACTTTAGCGCAGGTGCTTGCGGATTCTCAGGATTCGGCTCCTCCACTTCGCAGGTAAGTGCTGGCTCTTTTTCAGCACCGTTGTAGTGGCCCGCTGGTAGGCGCATCACCACCGATGTCGGGCTTGCTTGCTCCTCGTCCGATGAAGCAGACCCCGACATGGATAGTGGTACCTCCGCAGGGGACTGACAGCGAGGTTCCGGGTTCTCGCTGCGGTTGCAGGCCTCAGTTTCTTTCTGCTCTGTTGCGATCATCAGCAACGATCCCTAGTCTCCGGGATCAGTGTTCTCTGTCTTTACTTTGTTTGAGGCTCCAGCCGTCAGCTTTGCTGTCTCTCCTCCCGCCTCCACGGTCTGCCCAGGCAAAAGGGGCTGCACGGCCCACAGATAATATATGCCACATTGGGGGCATCTCGCCGTGGTACTGGCTTCTCCGCCTGGCAATCGGCACTGCATGCAAAGGCATCGCAATGTGTCGGTATCACCCGCCTTTATTACCAGGAAGCCTCCTGGCAATGAGTAGGGGTGTGCTGAAATGTCCATCTCGGTCTTTATGGTACTGGTTACAGGGGACACTTTGCATAGTGGTCTTGCCTGTTCACCAGCTCCTCGCAACTGAAGGGCAAGAAGCGCACATCCAGCTCTTCCCGCAGCCCACTCGGTATGTAATTGGCAGATACAGGGACCCCTCCCCCTGGTGGATATTAAGGGAGGGTCCCACAGGTTCACTTGATGACCCATGCTTGGCTCTGAGCCTGTCACACTCCAGGAGGGCAGGGCCACAGCTTTCGCGCCACTACCCCCAGCAGGGTGGGGTTCTTTATTTGACGCCAATCCCGGCCAACTTCTTGCAATCTTTGCATTTGCAGAATTCTCTTCACTCGGCCTATGCGGTCTCTCAGGGAAGCGGGAACCGCCATCTTGGTTTGCACGGCCATTCACTAAGTAACTGAGGTAGATACTTGTATAGGAATCACCGTCTGGCAATCAGGTTCTCCATCCACTCCACACATCATAACAATGTCCTCAACACTGTCCTCCAGGGTAGCACCACGGGATAATAGGCAGGACAAAAACGGCGCAGCCACTGCTTTAGCGCCACTCCATAACAAACTGGTCAATGTCACTTCGGTAGTTGGTTCTTCAGTGGTATACACACCACGTGCGCTTTCTCCATCGGGCTCTGGCTGCCATCTTTGATTCTCTGCGCAGAAGATCCTGACCCGAGTTATCCAGGCTATCCCTTCAGACATCCTACGACTAGTCACCTCACGGTGACTAGGACAGATTTAGCCCTGTCTCCAGACCCACTTTACTCCTCTCAGGGCCCTAGGGTTTGCTTTGCGATGTCGCCACGACCTTCCTGACTTCCCCTAGGCTCCTGTCCCATTCACAGCACTGACTGGCAGCATACACTCTCGCTGTTTCCTAGTGTGCCCAGAAAAAGCCTGTCCTGTTGATACAGTCTCTCAGCAGCACCTCCAAAAATGTAATGGTTCTAGGGCCCCCACCCAATCTCAGATTGGCCCCTGTGGTCTAATCGGCCCCCATTACATGTCTGTGTGATGTGGTGCACCTGCTGGTAACAGGACTCCTGAGTCTCCTGCTAGGTTGATATGGGGAATATCACCATGACAGGCGTTTGAGGTAGTGTTCTGAGTCCTACTCACATTCTGTACAGCGCCTCCACCCCATCAGGATCCCTACGGCAGCAGGGGAAAGTATCTGATGGGGAAATCCTTCTTGGTGCATCCTTCTGCTGAATAACTCCACACTCACACAGAAGGGGTCTTTAAAACCAGGGCATCTTTAATGTCATCTCCTCTGGCAGACTGCCCCTCATCGCGGCCGACACTTAGCCCCTCATTTCGTTGAGGTACTCCATGCAGAAGGTTCCTCCTCTCTTAATTGCGTTGTTCTCCATCTCTCCCCTTAGGGAGACCACCACCTGTGCCAGGTCCCTGGACACAGTGTGTAATTAGCTAGCACTTGACTCTGACAGGCAGACTTGAACTGCTGCAGACACTCTTGTAGACTAATTCAGAACCACTATCTTTAGGCAGTACTGTGTCTTATATAGACTCCAGAAACAGACCCACCTTTGTGTCACTAACAGTGGACACAAAGCATGTTGTCACTTCCTTTGTTACATATGACACTTCACCAGGGTTTGAGGGCAAACCTCCATGATAGTTAATGGCAACCCTGCCTGCTTACCAGGTTTACTGCCAGCATGAGAAAGATATGTACACCATTTTTACACATGGCTACACTAACAAAGAATATTACCAACCGGTATTGGTGAAATATTCATCCAGGAAAAAATGAGGGAGCGAAGGATGGCATCAAGCATTTTAGAGAGAGGAAAATTGAGACACAATAGGCTAATACCGTTGGGACCTCACAGAAAAAATATCCAATAACCTGCAATGGTTATACAGTACTAACAAACTGCTAACCAGTAAAAGGCACATCACAATCAGTGATAATGCAGCACGTGTGGTGGACATAGATCTCGGGAACAAGAAAAGAAAAACCACCATAGCGCAGTATGTAGAATTCAACAAGTTTTATAAAAATGAAAACATCCACTCCTACAGAATGCACACCTACCAGATGGCTATTCTTTGAGGCAGTTCATCATAAAATAGTGTTACAATGTGGACGGCAATCTCAATGCCTCCGTTACGCGACACCGGTGCAGTCAGCTGTTAGATTCTTTGCTGGTGTTTCCTCCAATAGTAGCCATCCGAAAATGTCCATGAAGCAAACAGGAGTTCCTGAACCTACACAAAGAGGATAGACAGCACTCACTCAATCAGTATAAATATAGATGTGCAGGGTGCTTACGGAACCAGGAGGACCCAAATTCCCCCACAACCAATTGTCAAAAATAACTAGAGTTCCAGCAGTCTCTGACTCAGAGAAAGTCCAAAAACTAGGTATATGCCAAACAAGTAAGTAATTTAATATATGCACAAGATAATATAGCACAACTTGGAATGATGCGGCGCAAATGAATAAACAAAATCCTACAAGCACCGTGGTGGGGGTGAAAATACATATGGACAGGGAGTGGGATAGACACTAAAAAAGGAATGTGGGGACAACACAAATGTGGGGAGGGTAATCAGGGGGGCAACATTTCGGGGGGAGACCCCTTCCTCAGGCCCGTTCCCTCTGGTCTATAAAGACCACAAGGTACTTCCCTTAACCCTGACCCCCAGCCACCAGAGCAGCACTCAATGATCACAAAAAAATGCAACTTGAAAGCTCAAACGGGCAAAGTCCTGAGTACACCAGAGTATATATGCAATAAGAAAAATGAGTCAAACCATCCGGTTCACTGACAACAAGCCTCTCTTTCTCCCTCTACTTTCCCTGGTGGGCTGCAGGATGCATGATTGGGTATTAGTAACAAATGTTATACGTCCCTAAAATAATGACATATAGTTAAAAAGGTGCCGTAAAGGCATTACTGCACAGCTAGGTTAAATGTTTAAATTGCTACAATTTCTAACATACTGTATTCAACACAACATTGTATCCTAATTATAGTTTACAGATGTAACAGGGTATGTATATTCTGCCTTTCTTTCCCCACCCTGTTATGTAAGTCCTACTAGCTGCAGGCTATAAGGGGTTGATTCTATGGGTTTGTTCCCCCACCCATGCTCCTCTATGATGGACAGGAGTAAGGTGGTGGCTCATGGCTTGTGTAAGCCTATCAGGAATAGGTATAAACCATGAGCCCGCCCCTTCTATCTTAATTAGGGGATTACCAAATTTAGTATTAGTCCTGCTTCTGCTCTGGAAGAGAGAGGGTCCTGTTCCTGCTCTGAAGGAGAGAGGAAGCAGAGAGCTGTGAGTCTCTCCCATAGCGGGATAACCAGGCTCACTCTTAGTCTTGTGGCTGAGGGAACATCTGACCCAGGAATATAACCCTATACTATCAGGGTCAAGCACTATCCAGAGGTGGAAAGCCTCTGAACCCTTGCACCTCTGTAAAGATCTGATGCAGTGACTGCTGAATTAAACCCTTTGTTAATTATACACCAATGGTGCAATAAGAGAAGCACAAAATAAATAACAATAGTAAGGCACCTCTGTTCTGCTCAAAAATAAATAGTCTCTAGAAACTGTGTACAAGAATTGGTGGTGAAAAGTTTAAAGCACAATAGAGTGCAACCAACACAACAAATAAACCAGTAATACCCAATAAAACTGGTGATTGTGCTCAAGTGATAGGTGAACAAATCACTCACATAAATTTCAGCAGGAGAGTGACTGGTCACGCTTAACTTCTCTTAAAGAATACATAGAGAGAACATAGCATGATACAGTTTAATTAACATGCATACAAAAAAGATGGGAAAAGGGCACACTCACATTCTCCCAATCTTTAAAACGCATAGAGTGCGATAAGGGCACACTCGCCTCTCTGGGTACACACAAAATCTACCAGAATGAAGAGTCCTTCTTGGCAAAATAGCCCCGCGCCTCTGACTTGGATCCTCTGAACCTCATGGTCAATGGCGCCGTTGTCCGCACTTCCGCATCTGCGCGTGCTGCAGGTACGGTGGCTCGCAAGGGACAGGACTCTTTTTCTCCGGCTAAGGTATCCTCAGAGGGTCATAAACCCTACGCCTTTCACCTTCTATTCTTAGCAGCTTCCTCAGGGGTTGTGAATTTCTTTACTCTGCCCTTAAAGTATTTATAGGCACACTTGTCCAATTACAAGGTCTGTCCAATTAGAAAAGGCGCCAAAATATTGTCCTATTCGCCTCTGTTTGGACCATATTCTGTTTACATCCTAAACTGTAAAACTTAAAAGGACTACAAACTATACATATTCTAATAAACAATCAATAATTTTAATACAACAAATTAATACACATAATACTGAAATCCTTCTTAGTATAAAAATATATAATCAAGCACATCATATAATAAAACTACCGAATTTGACATTTATTAAAAATGATGTGTCACTAAAAAATAGAAGAGATAATTATTAGAGACAAAACACATACCAGATATCATAATACCAGGAAATTCATTAAAAACAATGGATAAAACTATTATAAAATAATTGGAGGGGGGCAAATAATGCCTATCACCAAACTCCAATATAAAATGTAATGCTAGTAAAAATTATTAAAAATAAATAATTAAGAATATAAATACTAAAAATCGGAATCAGCTAAAAAATGAGAGATGTGAGCGAGAGGCGGCTCTTCCTGTGCAGCTCAGATTGCGAGAAGATCGCAGCGGGAGAACTTAGAACAAAATCTGAGATCACTTTGCTGCTACACCGAACGGTATTGGCATTTTCCTGCCTCACGGTTTGATATGGTTTCAGATTTTTTCTGAAAACAGGGATAACACAAATAACAAACTGTTCGGCGGGAATGTCATATCATTCCAGATAACAGCAAATTTATCAAAGCTACTAGAATAGGCACCACAGTATCAATTTTTTTATTCAAATCCATCCATGATAATGACTACAAAGAAACAATGATTATGATTTAAACATTTAATGACTGACAATGCAAGTACTGGAATTTAACATGTTGAATATATGTCAACATAGCCCATCACTTTGTGATTTAGAATGAAATTACATTTCCTCAAGTATAACTAGGACACCAAGCAACTAATAATATTGATAAACACTTTATCAATACCTCTTTCTTCCTGATCATGCGTGAGTTTCTTGTAGTAGGTGTTGTCTGTGAGTTGCCTATTGCCTTCTTATGTATTTATTTGTGTTCATAAGCACCACTGCGCCTCCTTTATCTGCTGGTTTGATGGTGATGTTGTGGTTGTTTCGCAGTTCCTTGATAGCAGATCTCTCCATGGGGGATAGGTTGTACATAGTTTTTTTCTGCTGTGTTGATGCTAGTAAGGAAACTTGTGCTCTTAAGCTCTGTATGTAGCTGTCAAGTATGATGTTGCGTTCTGTTGGTGGTGTGAAGTACGTGTTCTTCTTCTTGTTGTTGTACTCCATCATTATGGGGGTGCTATCTTTTTTGTGGAAGTATTCTTTCAGTCGTAGTCTCCTGAAGAATTCTTCTAGGTCTGAGAATAATTGGATTTGATCCAGTTTGGTGGTGGGACAGAATGTTAGTCCCTTGGAGAGAACTGAGGTCTGAGGTTTAGAGAGTTTATAATCAGACAGGTTTATAACTCCATGGCAGGCTGTGTGCTCTTCTGGGTTGAGGTTGTGTATCTGTCTTGAAAAGTCAGTTCTGGTTTCTAGTTCTAAGTAGTTGTCCTGCTTTTTGTTGGTTTGAAATCCCTTACACTACCGACACACTTTATTGAAGTGTGGTCGGTACCGCAAGCCGGGAAATCTCCCGGCTTGCTAGTGGCCGCCCCTCGGCGTGCCGCGCGTCATAGACGCGCGGTCACGCGTCATCGGGAGCGTGCGCCCCCTGCACGCGTGTCCAGGGGCTCCCCGAGGGAGCCCTGGTGTCCCGCGATCGCGGGACAGCGGCAGGGGGTTCCGGGGGACCCGGCGGACCCGGCAGCGGTAGGGAGAGCGCCCCGATCGGAGGGCGCTCTTCCGCTGCTTCGGCGCGCGCCCGTCACACTCGGGCGCGCGCCAGGCTACTGCTGCGGCACAGAACGGGCAAATGCTCGAATAAACTGTGCCGCAGCAGTATGTTGTGTCCATGGTCTGCAGTCATAATGAGAGAGGAGTTGTAGTTTCTTCTGTTTCTTCTTGATTAAGTTCCGCTGCAGTCTCTTGTGCAGAGTTTGCATATCTTTTTCTAGTTTGTTGGTATTTGCACTGCTTTGCAATTGCAGGGTTTGGAGTATTGTGCATTTTTGCCATTCTAATTCCTGTTTTTTTCCATATACAGTAGCGACATCTTTTATTCGAGTAAATGCCGGCGGCATGCCGGGATCTACCCCAGCTGCCGCCAGTCAGAAACGCGCGCCGCCGCGTTTCCCCCACGCACCCCCCCTCCACATCGCGCGCAATTACCCCCCCAAAGACACCCCGAACCCGGCTTCTACTCTGCCCCTCTGCTTCCCCGCACCCCCGCTTATCTAGATTTGAACTCCAGGGGTGTCGGGGAAGCCTGGGGAAGCCGGGGAAGACGGGGAAGCCGGGCGCGCTTGTGACCGTGACGTCACAGTGCGCCGCCACGCGCCGCGGCTACCCGCTTCCCAGCCTCATTCAGCCAGCGGCATTTGCTCGAATAAGAGCTGCCGCTGCTGTAGTTGATGGATCAGTTTGTTTCTCAGTTTCTCACTGAGGCGTTTGCATTGTTCTTCAGCGAAATGGGAATTGTGTGTTGTTGCAAGTGGGTTTTTGATCTTCAGCCCATTTGGTATCCAGTTCCTTCTCTTGCATTCTGATAGGAAGTAGATGTCGCTGTTTAGTTGTGATTCCTTTGTAATCAGTTTGGTCAGTGTCTTTTTCATACGGCTATATGGGGTATCTTCCATCATGAATAAAGCAGAAAATAGCCGTGTTAGTACAGTTGCGATAGTGCAGAATAAATGAGTTCTTCAGTATTAGGTGATACCTTTTTTATTGGACTAACAATTTATGTCACAGGACAAGCTTTCGAGAGTTCTCCTCTCTTCTTCAGGTCAAGCAATACTGATATACAAAGGATTCAATGGCTAAAACAACAGATATTTACTGTAGATAAGGTAGGATGTTAAAAGTGTTTGAAGCCAGGGGACTGTGTCAGAGAAAGGTGGGGAGGGGAAGGGATGCTGGGGGGGAGAGAAGTTTGGATAAGAATTGAGGCAAGCAGGATAATTACAAACAATTTTGATAGGGTGTGAGAAAACCCATGTCCGCATTAAGTCCTTTGGTTTTGGTGTCAAAGAGTCTTATCATTCTGAGTTCAAATGTTTTCTGTTCTTGTGTGCTTTTAAACATTCCATTGAGGATTTTGATTTTTAAATCATTTATGGAATGATCTGGTTGTGAGAAGTGATGTCCCACAGGTGAGCAGTATCTTCCTTCTTGGTGATGGAGTATAGAGTGTCTGTGCATATTCATTCTTCCTTGTAGTTTTTGGCTGGTATCCCCAATGTAGCAACCTTGTTCACATTTGTTGCACTGAATCATATACACTATACAGTATTCCTTGATGTGCATCAAGGTAAACCAAATTAATGCAGGTCCTAACACAGGGTTCACAGTTTTAGTGTTAGGACCTGCATTCATTTGGTTTACCTTGACGTGGCATGCAGGCTTACGACGCTTTGGCCAAGTAACCAAGTAATTACTATTATTTTTGAAGTATTTTAACTTTATACCTATCACCATATATGTTTTGTCATTTTGATGTAGCATTGGGCACCCCCTGTCTTTTGTTGTATACAATTGCCACGCTCAGTAGCACTCATTTTGGCATAAATATATATTCATGATGTGGTGGGCGAAGGAGTTTGAGCTAGCTGGGAATGTGTGCATATATATATATATATATTTGTATATGTATATAAATGTATACATTTTACAGATGCAGCTGCCGTTATTCGAACATTTCACGCGTTGAATACCTCAGAATACCCATGTCATGGTGCGTGATTTCTTCCAACCATACCGCCTTAAGACGTGTGTTGACTCGTGTTTTTATCGTGTGCAGAAAATGGCATTTTAGCGTTGTCTGCAATACCGTCGAGAAACTCAGGTGGGCAATCGCGAGTTGTTGTCTAATAGCAATTCAACATGTCTTTTATTGCCATAAAGTACAGAACTTCAAGTGTCTGTAATTGTAATTGTAATTTGAAGATTAACATTACAAGTTCATACTGTATAGTGTATAGTGTACATGGGAAAGAAGTCCTTTCTGAGGCTCCTTAGCCATACACAGATTAAAAATATGAGCACACATACAGTAACAAACGTCACTTCTTCTTTCGAATGTAAAATATTTTTTACGCTCATTCCGTGTATGTCTAATTGGAACCTTGTTGAAACGCATATGCGTGTCATCATATTTAGGCGCATGTTTGTATGTCTCATTGGAACCTTGTTGAGACGCATATGCGTATCGGCACATTTAGGTGCATGCATGTATGTCTCATTGGAACCTTGTTTAAATGCATATGCGTTTCATCACATTTAGGCGCATGCGTGTATGTCTTTGAACTACAGTACAGGTGCAGGTTTGATCCTGCACACCCGGATGAGTGTGATACTGACTCCAGATTCTTGGGGATTTGGCAAGAATGACTTCTCATTCAATGTGAATTTCAAGTCAGAAAAAAAAGAGAGACATTCTTTTTTTTCCCGACATGGGCTTAACAATTTTTGCCATTCTTACAATCAATCACTAGCTTTTTAATTCTACAGTCGTGTATACTGTACTTTATGAGGTGGGTGGCATACTGTAATTTTTATTTGGGGGGGTTCAAAACATGAACTGTTCAAAAGATTTATTTGAACTAATAATCCTGCATCCACCCTCCCACCCCCTGCACACACATACACAGCCTAACAAACCAAAGTGAATTAAACTGCTTATCGACACATCCCCCAGAGCCATTAATTATGTTCCAGGCTTTGTTTAACTGTGTACTGTAGAGTCTTCTTGAGGCTGGTTTCACACACACACATGCACACGTGTAATAAGCCCATCTTGGGGATTTAGCGACAATGACTTCTCATTCAATGTGAATTTCAAGTCTGAAAAAAAAAATTTGATAAGGTCTTCAGCGTCTTCAAGGAGCAAGGTCGATTCACAATTGACCACTGTGGTACTGTAAACTTGTTTTTATCTGTTTTTTAAACACCTGCAAATTTACACAGTAGCACAGTACTGTACATGTACACATTACAATTCATTTATTCTGCAACCTGGTGGATACCCAAAGAAATCCAAAACCATTAAATTAAAACAGATCAACAGCTGTAAACACAGGGGTGCCTGCCATGCCTGGTGTGCCAGGCGGCGTGAATCCGGCATGACTACTGCTTGGAATACACCAGAGCACACGAAAACGGCTCTGTGATATGTTCGAATAACGTCCGCTGCATCTGTACATATAGTTATTTGCTGAACTATAGGCTTCAGGATTTGTGTCTATACTTTGTCCATGCAATGCATAGGCTATGCATGTAATTGAATAGGAAAGAGAATTTCAGAGGGGGCGGGTAGAGGGTGGTTTCTGAGTTTCTCAACACATGAGGCAAAGACAAAGAATTGGTGAGAAGGGTTCTTGGTCCTTTTCCACCGGTGGGAGAGTTTAACACTTGATAAAAGCAAAGTGGGAGATGGGGGGGGGGGTAGCTTTGTGCAAAACACCCAGTCGATAGTATGGCCAAATGCTCCAGCCCAAGCACTGTGAACAGTGAATACTGTCATACTGTAAAACAGAAGAAAGTCTTGCATTGTATAAAAGTAAAATAATGTATACAGTATATTTCTATGTGCCTACTATGAATAAAGTATAGTATAAACATTTCTAAATAATGTATATGTGTCTAATAATGTACAGTATACAGAATATATCAACAGTATTAAAAGTGTTCAAAATTATAATGGATTTAAACTACCATCAACATTTTCTTCTGGCTGTTGATTTGACGTTTTGAATTCTGTAAAATTATTGTGAAATAATTTATTGTACACTATTAATAAGCAATAATTAAATGCTTACAGTACAGTCTGCGCATGCGCATATTTAATGTATGTGCACGATTTAATGTGCACTAATGTGCTCATGCGTTAATGTACCTATGAAACACATATTTGTTTCATTTGGGAAGGTCAGTTCTACTGTACAGTTTTACAGTGCAGCACTGTATGTAAACTTGTGTAAATTTATATTTACCTTGATTAGACAAATTAAAAATTGGGTGGCAGTGACCCACTATTATTCAATCTATTGGTCGCAACCAATATCTTTCTCCTTTGAAAGTTGCCATGATCGAACATACTAAAACACGATGCGTGCAATGCCCACCATGTGCCCCTCTTACCAGGACATGGAGGTGTTCTAATAAAGCAATCATTAAGTTATATCTTATAAAATTCCTCCACCTTACTTGGTTTGGTGTTTTATTTTATTGTATTTGTACTTGCCAACGATATACTCATAGATCTCAGATAGTGTTGGATTCTTATCTGTAATGACTTGAATGGTGCAATATATCATGTAGGCATAACTGCAAGTCGGTCTTGTGTAGCAAGTGCAATGTCCCATGCCATGCACAGTACAAACATTTTGACACAGATTCCTTAAATGCATTGTTGTTTTAATAAAGTGTACAGTACTGTACAACGTCATTTGACAAAGACTAGTGTACATTTATCTTTTCCACCAACATCTGCACTCACTGGATTGTACCATACAGAGTATCATAGGCAAAGATATTCAGTGCGCCACCTTCCAGACGCACTGAATTGCAACACCCGCTGGACACACACTGAGCTGCAACACCTGCCGGACACGCACTGAGCTGCAAAACCTGCTGGACACGCACTGAGCTGCAACACCTGCCAGACACGCAGTGAGCTGCAACACCTGCAGGACATGCAGTGAGCTGCAACACCTGCTGGACACACAGTGAGCTGCAACACCTGCTGGACACACAGTGAGCTGCAACACCTGCCGGACACGCACTGAGCTGCAACACATGCTGGACACACAGTGAGCTGCAACACCTACTGGACACGCATTGAGCTGCAACACCTGCTGGACACGCACTGAGCTGCAACACCTGCTGGACACGCACTGAGCTGGAACAACACAAATAATAATTCCACCTGACCACAAACAAAGTTAATGTGGTTCAGTAGCGGCTCACTGCGGCTCAGTGGGGCGAGGTGCCAATTACACCTAAATCATGGTTCATCTGTATAAGTAAAAATGAAATATGAGTTATATCCAGAAAATCACATCTAGTGATACAGTACAGTATTTTACACAAAGCAAAATAGACCAACATTTATGCATGTCTTTTAATTTAAAAAAGCTTAATAAAAAAAAGGTATTTCATCTGAAATTATGTGTATTGTTTAAATGCCATCAAACATTCTTTATGAATTTGTAACATAATTTTGTTAATCAAAGTCCTCCTTTTCTCTTTCTGAATGTTATTATTTGTTTTGAATGAATGTAGCATATTTTGTAGCAATGAAACAACAAATATCAAAAGTAAAACTATAATGCTTTAAAACGTGGGCAACAATGGCAATACCTAGCAGGAGACTAAAATAATGAGAAACATAAATGAATAATTAATTATGTGGATACTTTGCTTTCTCATGAATAATGTACTATTTTTTAATGCAGTCGCAATCCTTCCAGTGTAATACAAAGCTGCTATTTCTCAAACTATATAAATATGTACATTAATATTTTAAGATAAAACCAGATTTTTAATGATACTGCAATATTTCAACTGGTGGAAACTGATAACATAATGTAATTTTTAAATAGCATTTTAAATGTTTTATTTTTACTTTAGATTCAAAGGTCAATAAATTCAACTCAATTTGCATCCATAATTCAATCTGGCTGTTAGTCTGTCATAACCACATAAACAAAAATAGAAAATGATGTAAAAATCTTATTTCACTTGTTTATTTTAATTAAATTGTTGATTCTATTGTCCTAAAATATAATTTAATGCCTTCATTTTTTCTTATGTGGTCGCTTTTACAGTGATCACACTGGAATCCTCCAACTCCTGCTACAACAAGAGTTTCAGCAATCTTTCAATCTGCAAGGTTTGCAGTTATTGACTGAAGAAATGGGGGTATATGGGGAGTGGACATAGTAATTGTGGTATTAGATTGGGAAGATTCATTGGTTTTAATTCCAAACTTCATACATTTTCAAATATGAGCCAAAACGATCCTTAGATTGTTTTTTTTAGTAATCTGGTTAAATTTATGCACAACATTTTGAATTAAAAAAATATAAATAAACATGTTCACTAATTTATTTACAAATCCAAAATCAATTGAGTTCTGGCAAAAACATATCACAATTCATTTTTTAAAACCCAAACCAATGCACCAGGGAAAATCCCCACCCTTCGTATTACAGTATGTTGAAGACTGTGAAGTACATATTGTATGTCCAATGGGCACTAAAAATATATATTTTTTAAATGTCCTAAACTGAGACATAGAAATGTAATTTATAGATTTTAGAAATTGAATACCACTTGTCTGTACTGTATTTCAGCCTATAAATGAAAAAAATATGGAGATGTCTACTTGATAAACAAATAGTTATTTGCATGTGATAAATACATTTTGTTGATTTGATATTAAGCGAATTGAATTTTAGAAATTGATGAACCAGACTTGCTTACTTACAAATCATTACCTATAAAGCTATGAGGGAAAATGTTAACAGCTCTAAGGAGCATTTTGTTTCTCTGCATATGTACATTATAAGATGTTATGGGGCAAGGATATTGTAAGACTGTAATAAAGTGTCCAGCATACAATAAAAAAATATTTCCTTGTTAACCCTGTTTTATAACATAGGCACAGACAAAAATGATCATAAGAGATCACAAAAAAAACCCTAACAGATGCACTCAAGATAAGTCACACTAAACATAATAGCGTGGCCACCATGAAGGCTTAAATAGCCAAACCCTCCAAATTGGGTTGACTGCTATTTGGTCACACAAGAGTACAAAAAATAATAAAGTTTTAATGTAACAGATAAAATATGATGAAACACTTAAAATAATGATAAAATCCCCATGCACTGAGTGGGGACAGATATATGTATGATACCGTAATATATCAGGAGAGTATCTATATTAAAGCAGATGGTAACCGGAGAGCCACACAGTAATTAGGGGCTGGTTCCCATATAGTGGTATTTAATTAGTCAGGGAAAACCTATAAAAAGTACAAAATATATAAGTAGACCCAGCACATAAAGTTATTGTGTGGAACACTGGTTGTAAATGAACATAAATATGCAACCTGTCTAAAGCACATATAGTGTTTGAATGGAGTGTTGGCTGCTAATGGAACAGATATGCAGTCTATCTGTATCCACCCCTAGCTTCTGTATGTAGCGATGTTTTAACTGCTATAAGGTGGAACATATGTAGTTCATATGTAAAATATTTGACTGCTGAGTGTTCAATAAGGAAAGTATGATGTCTATCTGAATTCACATCTAACCTCCATCTGGAGCTTAGGTTGCTTAATACCAATGAACATACAACCTGGCTGTATCCACAGTAAGCGTTCCCGTTCAAGAGAGGCAGACGGATCTTGTTTCTGGACGCGTACCCAAGACGCACAGCAGGGAACGCTTACTGTGAATACAGCCAGGTTGTATGTTCTTTTTCACACAACTATATATATATATATATATCATAGTCTTGGGACTATGTCACAATATATATAATTTTATTAATAAAAAATATGTGTACTAACGCTACTGGAAGTACAAAAACAGACTGAAAGATTTGTCAGAGGTGCATCCACCTACCAAATATACAATATAAACAAACAAGTGCCAGAGAAATGTGGCAGTAAAAAGTGTTCTGAAGAAAAGATGCACTCATTGTGCTATATAGGAAAAATAGTGAAAAAAGTGTAGCGTTTAAAAATAATTATAACGTAAGGCAATACAAAATACACTAAACAATGATATATATATATATATATATCAATAGATATATATCAATAGAGATATATATATATATATATATATCAATAGATATAGATATATATACTGTATATATATATATATATATATATATATATATATATATATATATATATATATATATATATATATATTGATATATATATATATATATATATCAATGTTTAGTGTATTTTGTATTGCCTTATGTTATAATTATTTTTAAACGCTACACTTTTTTCACTATTTTTCCTATATAGCACAATGATTGCATCTTTTCTTCAGAACACTTTTTACTGCCACATTTCTCTGGCACTTGTTTGTTTATATTGTATATTTGGTAGGTGGATGCACCTCTGACAAATCTTTCAGTCTGTTTTTATACTTCCAGTAGCGTTAGTACACATATTTTTTATTAATAAAATTATATATATTGTGACATAGTCCCAAGATATTAGTCAGCTTTCTGCCTGATTTAGGTCAGAAACTGCAGGAATAGTGCAAAAGGATCCATTCCACAGTTTCACAGCTGCTGAGACTGTAGGATAGAAACTCCAGGCCAGAGATTAGTGGTTCTGTTTTTTCCCACACCTGCTCTCCTAATTACTTGAACATCATTTAGAGCAGAGACAGTTGTTTTTTCGGCCTTTCTCCTAGAGCTTGGAGGCTGGGGGCATGCTGCTCTCCTATATCCAGTTCAGGGAGGACACCCCCTTTATGTGTTATGGTATCCGAAAGGACTCACTTGGGATAAAGTTCCCATCACGAACAGATAAGACTTAAACAGATGTATATTACTGCGTCTAAAGACTGTGGTTATTATGCTGTATCTAGCGACCCTAAATGAGAGGGTATTGTTTAAGCTGGGGAACAAGGTTAGTTGGCCCAGCAACAGTTAGAGAGACTTATTCTGCTGTGTAGTTAGATCCCTGAAAGTTATAGGATTTATTTTTATGATTTCTTTGGTTTCTTAACGTAACAGTGTGTGAAATATAGTGTCACTGACATACTGCACCGACACACTTTATTCGAGCAAATGCCCAGTTTGTACCTGGCAGATACCTGGAATCCGCCGCTGCTCACCTCTTGCATGCTTCGTTGCGTTTGCCTTCCCAGCCACGGTTCATGCCTGGCTGACGGGGGCCTGATCTGTTAAATGATAATGAGAAGGATTTACTAGGCTGCAATGTTTCGCTTGTCCACCAGATGGCATAAACTCATGACTTAAGTAATGTGTGGGCTTTGCAAGTTGTTTCGTTTAAAAAAAGATACTTTATCCCAGTACAGTATGCTATTGTAACTTGTCCTTGAGACTGAAGGAAGACGTTGCAAAAAATGTATCAATTTAGGCTTTACATACTGTATTAAATAAAGACAAAGACCATTTTCGCTTACACTATTCTCCAGAGACATGAGTGTTCAAATGCAGCCGTGTTCCAAAAACCTGACAGAAGTTATGCTTATTTGATATGGGCCGCTATTAATGCAACAGAGGATAAGATGGCAACAGTTGTTCAAATTTATCAGTATTTTATCGAAAACTATGACTTTTACAGATTTTCGCCAACTCCTCATTTGTGGAAGCGTGCAATAAGGAAAAGGTTATGTAGTGACCCCTGTTTTCACCGTATTGAGCCCCAATTTGTTGGAGGGTATTGGTGTGTGTCACAGGGTTTTTCCCGTATCTATGATAATGGAGGCGGCAAAAGGCGAAGGGTCGAGTTAAAACCAAATAAGAAGCGACAGTCCCTGCCAAGCAATGCGCCAGAACCAGAACCAGCACCAGCACCAGCTTATCATGATGGTCCTGCCGTCAGTGACAACCCTGAGATGGATTTCGCAGCCAGTTTTGATGAAGCTTGCATGTACCTAAGCGATTTCCCGCTGACTACAGGTGGGCTAGTCCCTCTGCAAACTATCGACGTGGGTGATGATGAAAGCTGGACTGGCAGTGGCCCGGCGACAGCGCAAGCTGAATGGGAAATTCAGTAATACAGTATGGTGATTACTGTATTGTTGCCGTATTATTTTGGTGGGGCAGGCTGGGTACTTCTTTAGGGGGCTGACCATTACTGTACATTAACACTTTTCATTTTGTTTTTCCTCAGAAAAGAAAACGGCTAATGGGGGGATTTCGATGGATACAGTAATATTGTGCTGTACAATATGCTGATGTTTTCCGGCCGAACAGTATACTGTGTAATAAACCCGAATAAATAAAACTATGCATTTATTCTACAGTACATGTTCAGTAAATTACTGCACATACTGGGGGCGAGATGTGTTTGCAGCAGAGAGAGAGATTTAATAATATTGTACAGTGAGCAGGGGGTTCCCTGAGCCAGAAATGAATGCTCAGGGACCCCCCCTGCTCCTGCTCAATATTATTAAAATTACAGAAAATGCTGCGTCATTACCATAGCGGATAGCCGCTAAGGCAATGAAGGGGTTAACCCACCGTGCCCGCTTTATTGTATGTAGTGGGGATGGGTGAGGGGGGTATTTGGCCCTTGGTGTGAGTTTAGGACTTGCGGGAGGGGGGGGGGTTGCGGGTGCACTTAACCCCTTCACGACCGTAGCAGTTAATACCGCTACGGTCATGAAGGGGTTAAGCCCTCCCGCTACCCCCCCCCCCGCAAGCCCTCCCCATCGTTGGGGATAATACCCCATTCACCCACCCTCCCGCTACCCACAATAAAAAAATACACACACACACAGCAGCCGCCAAAAAATAAATAAATAAATATAAATAAATAAATAAATGACAATAAATACATTTGAAATACATTTTTATTGATAGTGTAGATGTGCAGGGGGTCTCCGGAGCTGAATCGCGTTGGTTTTAGGTCTGGGGACCCCGTGCCCCCCCCGAGATACAGGCCCCTTTAGGGGGTGCCGGTATCCCTCTGCGTTTAAAAGGCCCCGATCACGTGACCGCGGCCTGTAAACCAAGCAGAGCAGAGGGATACCGGCACCCCCTAAAGGGGCCTGTATCTCGGGGGGCACGGGGTCCCCAGACCTGAAACCTGTGCGCTTCTGCTCTGGAGACCCTCTGCACATATACAGTATCAATAAAACACATACAATATACAGTATAAATAAACACTCGTTCTTTACCTTAGCGTCTATGCGCTATGGTAAAGAAGCATCATTTGTGTATTTTAATAATATTGTACAGTGAGCAGGGGGTTCCCTGAGCCAGAAATTAATGCTCATGGACCCCTATGGAGAACACACAAATAATCAGAGATTATAGCAGCCCCCTGTATACACTGTTTGCAATGTTTGTATGAATGTCCCCATATACCCGAAGGAGTCTAGGTAGAAACACTCAATCTAAGTGTGTACCCGCCCGTAATTGATCTAAATAGTGTTTGGCTCGCTAAAGGAGACTAACGATATGTCCCTGTGCGGTCCTGGTGCAGCAGGGGTCACAGTATATCACCATACAACCTGTGTCTCAAGAATTGTCCTGCAGCCTGCTGCCTAGAAGCTCCGTGTGGCGTGGGGAGCTGCCGTTACTCCAAACAACACATCGCGCATGCGTCATACACCGCCGGCTATCTACCGTCTGTGGGTTTATTGCACTCTATAGCAGGGACTACACTAACCCAGGCTCATATGTTCTGAACCGTGGGCTCTGCTTTCATTATATGTTCATTGTGACTCTAGTATAGCTGACTCTGTGTGCAGCCATTTAGCACATAGAGGGACTATACTTATGTGATTGTAAAAACTGTGTTTATGATCAAATCAGCTTACTATTACGCACTAGTGCTTACCCACAGAGGCCACCCAAGGTGCAATTCAGCAGTTCATTACATACTGCGTACACACTCACCTGCAGCATCCAGTATGCAGCCTAAACTATAGCGTTTATTATAAGACAGCTACTTGATACATATACTGTTCATTTAGTTCTGTTACCCAACACACTTGGGGATTTTATGTTTGCAATCTTATGCAATTTTATGGTGTTTCGTCGGTTTTTACTATAGACTATTAAAATTTTGTTATTTTCCATTGCATAGTGTGACCCTTTAGAGTGTCCTATACCAGGATTAGGCTATACATTGCCTTATATTTCTAGTGACATCACTCAATGTCACCTTCCTTGAGTGCAATTACAGGGGGCTGCTATAATCTCTGATTATTTGTGTGTTCTCCATAGGTTTATCTCTCCCCCTTGCACCAGGTTGTGTGTCTATGCTTTATGTTTGTTGGTCTGGTGTAGCGACGTGCATCTGTGTGTTCATGTTCATGGACCCCCCCTGCTCCTGATCAATATTATTAAAAATACGGAAAATGCTGCGTCATTACCATAGCGGATAGCCGCTAAGGCAATGAAAGGGTTAACCCACCGTGCCCGCTTTATTGTGTGTAGTGGGGATGGGTGAGGGGGGTATTTGGCCCTTGGTGTGAGTTTAGGACTTGCGGGAGGGGGGGGGGTTTGCGGGTGCACTTAACCCCTTCACGACCGTAGCAGTTAATACCGCTACGGTCATGAAGGGGTTAAGCCCTCCCGCTACCCCCCCCGCAAGCCCTCCCCAACCATCGTTGGGGCTAATACCCCATTCACCCACCCTCCCGCTACCCACAATAAAAAAATACACACACACACAGCAGCCGCCAAAAAATAAATAAATAAATATAAATAAATAAATAAATAAATGACAATAAATACATTTGAAATACATTTTTATTGATAGTGTAGATGTGCAGGGGGTCTCCGGAGCTGAATCGCGTTGGTTTTAGGTCTGGGGATCTCCTGCCCCCCCGAGATACAGGCCCCTTTAGGGGGTGCCGGTATCCCTCTGCGTTTAAATGCCCCGATCACGTGACCGCGGCCTGTAAACCAAGCAGAGCAGAGGGATACCGGCACCCCCTAAAGGGGCCTGTATCTCGGGGGGCACGGGGTCCCCAGACCTGAAACCTGTGCGCTTCTGCTCTGGAGTCCCTCTGCACATGTACAGTATCAATAAAACACATACAATATACAGTATAAATAAACACTCGTTCTTTACCTTAGCGTCTATGCGCTATGGTAAAGAAGCATCATTTGTGTATTTTAATAATATTGTACAGTGAGCAGGGGGTTCCCTGAGCCAGAAATTAATGCTCATGGACCCCCCCTGCTCCTGATCAATATTATTAAAAATACGGAAAATGCTGCGTCATTACCATAGCGGATAGCCGCTAAGGCAATGAAGGGGTTAAGGCATAATAAACAATTAATACATTCAATGTATATTTTTCACGTCTGTGTTAAAACTCCCTGCCTTCTCTCTAATCTATGTAAAACCCCCTCCCCCTATTCTCGCTTTTAAAACGCCCTGCCTTCTCTCTAATCTATGTAAAACCCCCTCCCCCTATCCCCCTATTGTGTGTGTGCGTTAAGCTTCCCTGCAATCTATGTAAAAAAACCTCCCCCTATTGTGTGTGTGTGTTAAATCTGCCTGGCCTGTGTTTCTGAGTGCTGAGTGCTCTGCGTTAAAGGCCCCGATCACGTGATCGCGGCCTGTAAACCAAGCAGAGCAGAGGGATACCAGCACCCCCTAAAGGGGCCTGTATCTCGGGGGGCACGGGGTCCCCAGACCTGAAACCTGTGCGCTTCAGCTCCGGAGACCCCCTGCACATCTACACTATCAATAAAAATGTATTTCAAATGTATTTATTGTCATTTATTTATTTATTTATTTACATTTATTTATTAATTGTGCTGCTGCTGCAAGTCCTAAACTCACACCAAGGGCCAAACACCCCCCTCACCCCCAATAAAAAAATTTCATGCACAGCAGCCCCACAATTAATAAATAAATCTAAATAAATAAATAAATAAATACATGAAGAGAAATAAATATATACTGTACAGTATATACTGTATATATACTGGATATATATATATATATACATTATACAGTATATATAATAACAATCCCTATACAGTACATATACAGTATATACTGTGTACAGTATATATATACTGTATATATATATACTGTATATATATATATATATATATATATATATATATATATACTGTATAGTATACAGTATACAGTATATACACACAGATGATGAACCAATATACAAATACAGTACATGTAGAATGGTTATCAAAATCATACTGTCCTACAAATAACGCATCTCCATACAGTACAGACAATAATAATAATAATCCATTTAATAATCCTAACTGATTTTACAATATAAAACATAACATTCCAATCCACACAGTACATTGCATTTACATTGTATACTGTAAATGATGCATAGCATTAAATCTATGCACCATATACTGTACATTCTGCAAATGAATGTTAACAATATAATTGCAAGCTACTCTACCAGTAAATACAAACACTTCCAAACAAGTCAACTACAGTATTTTAACCAATCAAGTAACCCAAAATCAATATATACTGTAAGTACCAACCAGAAAACACAATTTAAAACCAAAGCTAACCCTTACAATACCAAGGATTACATCTATCTAATTGTAAAAACCTTATACATTATACACAGCATTGTTTAAAGCCCCCTCCCCCCTAATGTTTCTGTTAAGCAGATTACACTGAAGGGAGAGAGATATAAAGGCCTAAAGCCCCTTCCCCCCTAATGTTTCTGTTAAACAGATTACAATGAAGGGAGAGAGATATAAAGGCCTAAAGCCCCTTCCCCCCTAATGTTTGTGTTAAACAGATTACAATGAAGGGAGAGAGATATAAAGGCCTAAAGCCCCTTCCCCCCTAATGTTTCTGTTAAACAGATTACAATGAAGGGAGAGAGATATAAAGGCCTAAAGCCCCTTCCCCCCTAATGTTTCTGTTAAACAGATTACAATGAAGGGAGAGAGATATAAAGGCCTAAAGCCTTACCTGCATTGGTAAACCCTCCCTGCATTGATGTCGTGCAGTATATGTATATGTGGGGAGGGGGGGGACCCAATGTGCATAATGTACTGTGAGGTCTAACCACCCTCACCCCCTACCCACATACTGTACCGTTACCCCCCCCCCCCCCATCCTGGCCATGGCCCCTCACGCACAGCAGCTCCACAATTAATAAATGAATCTAAATAAATACATGAAGAGAAATAAATATATACTGTACTGTAAGTGCCCGCTTTATTGTGTGTAGCGGGGGTGGGTGACGGGGTTTATAAATGTGAGTTTATAAATAAAATAAAGAATATTATTTCTAGGGGCCCTAGAACAGAAGTTCCCACGTCAATTTCGCGCTCATTGCTCTTTTTTTGCTCTTTTTTTACAATGTTGCTGGTCTTGCGACTTTGCAGTCTGCAAGCAAAAAGCGCGAAGTGTATGAAGTCTGGGTGAGCGCTTTCCACATTTGATGCCTACGGCACCTTCCCATTTCTACACACTTCAATACCTGCACAGTTGGTAGCGCTTTCCATCCCAGCTACCATTCTGGATATTCACCTCTCACAGGCCATTCTTGCCCGAGTCTGTCCTATCAGACAGGGGCATTAACCTGTATCCACACCACCTGGACAATTTCTCTCTGTCAGAGACTTGTGCTATTTATTTTATATATTTTTGTGTAATTATTCATGCAATTTTATGCTCATTTCATATGTGGTTTTCAACATAAAGTGGCTGCTGGGCCTGATCCTAACTCATATAGCGCTTCCCTGTTTGTTTGTTTATTGCAAGCAAAAAGCAGTTTGTACACTACCGACACACTTTATTAAAGTGTGGCCGGTACCGCAAGCCGGGAGATTTCCCGGCTTGCTAGTGGCCGCCCCTCGGCGTGCCGCGCGTCATAGACGCGCGGTCACGCGTCTTCGGGAGCCTGCGCCCCCTGCACGCGCGTCCAGGGCTCTCCGAGGGAGCCCTGGTGTCCCGCGATCGCGGGACGGCGGCAGGGGGTTCCGGGGGACCCGGCGGACCCGGCAGCGGTAGGGAGAGCGCCCCGATCGGAGGGCGCTCTTCCGCTGCTTCGGCGCGCGCCCGTCACCCTCGGGCGTGCGCCAGGCTACTGCTGCGGCCAAGAACGGGCAAATGCTCGAATAAACTTGGCCGCAGCAGTAGTACTGAGTGTGAGATAAATTACTGTATTTATCAGTGTTGATCAAAGAGAGTTGATCAGAAGGATTCCCCTTATATACAGCACTCTATTGTCATTCATACAGTACTGTATACTGTAGTAAAGGGTAGACAACACATGGTCTTGCAGTATACTGTATTACTAAAAATCTGTCAGGTTGACCAGAATCACTGCGGATATCGGAAAATAATACAATTTTATTAATTCTACGTAGAATTAATAAAATTTTATTATTTTCCGATATCCGCAGTGATTCTGGTCAACCTGACAGATTTTTAGTAATACAGTATACTGCAAGACCATGTGTTGTCTACCCTTTACTACAGTATACAGTACTGTATGAATGACAATAGAGTGCTGTATATAAGGGGAATCCTTCTGATCAACTCTCTTTGATCAACACTGATAAATACAGTATCATATTTCTACCCCTTTAGCACCTGTCGTTCCATCCTATGCACCCATTTACTGTACAATGGTGATTGCGGTCGTATTCACGTACAGTACTTTATGTGAGATAAATTAACCAGTTCTTTTATTGCTGAAGTCGCCACAAAAAACTTTTATTTACAAATACAGTACAATACAATGGTGAAACATTTCAAGTTAACAGCAATTCAAAACATCAACACACTAATACACCCAGCTCCTCCCGTCAGTAACGCAGCTCAGGCCCCAGCGTGACTATGTGTAATACTAATACACCTACGTAGAATTGACCAGAATCACTGCGGATATCGGAAAAATAATACAATTTTATTAATTCTACGTAGAATTAATAAAATTTTATTATTTTCCGATATCCGCAGTGATTCTGGTCAACCTGACAGATTTGTACAGTAGTAATACAGTATACTGCAAGACCATGTGTTGTCTACCCTTTACTACAGTATACTGTATGAATGACAATAGAGTGCTGTATACTTTATAAGGGGAATCCTTCTGATCAACTCTCTTTGATCAACACTGATAAATATCATATTTATACCCCTTTAGCACCTGTCGTTCCATCCTATGCACCCATTTACAATGTGATTGTGGTCGTATTCACGTACTTTATGTGAGATAAATTAACCAGTTCTTTTATTGCTGAAGTCGCCACAAAAAACTTTTATTTACAAATACAGTACAATACAATGGTGAAACATTTCAAGTTAACAGCAATTCAAAACATCAACACACAATAATACATACTGTACAGTACTGTATGATTATTTATTTATAATACAGTATACAGCTCTGTACTGTATATGCAGTATACAGTATACTGTACTATATTTGGGCCTTGTCTTTGGGGGTTTATTCATGCAATTATTAGGGTGACCTGCCGTTGGAAATACTGACACAGTACAATCCTACAGCTACACCACCCACCCCCTCCCTTAGAGTTTTTAATCCCTCCCTGGCCAAGCATCAATCGTCTGGCTAATCCAATCCAAGCCATTGTTTTGTTAATCTGGCCCTGGGCTGGCTACGGTAACAAGATTCAGCAGGAGGCCAGCCAGAGTACTGTATCATCCCACCATCCACCTTCCTTAGAGGGAGGCCTGCCTGCTTTGGAAAAATCCCCTCTCGAATTTGAAATGTAAATCTGATGTGCATCCGTTTGCTTACAGTAACTGTTTTGTTCAGAACAGCCACTGCTTCTAAATTACTGAAAATATACAGGATAAATATACAGTAATGTGAAATAATCCGTTCTGTGGGTCTGAGAGGGTTGAAAGTCACCAGGTCCTCATACAGTACAGTACATTCTCTAATACCTTTAGAATAAAAATACAGTATATATAAATATACAGTATAAATATTGCACAGTATACTGTAATGTTAAATAACCCATCCTGTTCTTTTTCCCTTCATACTGTAACAGTATCCTCATTGTGTCTGCGGTACAGTAGTTCATTGAGAGAGGAGAGGTTTTGTGTACATCATTACTGCTGTTTATATACTGTACATTTGACTGCACAAGCAGATTTGACGGAACACAAGGCCCCCCCTCCCCCTTGGGCACCCTTTTTCCTGGAAGGACAAGAAAACAAAAACTTTGTTCAGTTACTGTACTGTACTGTATGTGCGTACTGTATTATGGTAGAACTACTGTACAGTAGGTGGCTGGTGCAGCTTTCTCTGGAAAGAAAAAAATGGAGCAGTTAGTAGGCACTTACTGTAGTATGTCAAACTAGTCTACTGTACTGTATACTGGAACTACTGTATACTCTGACTATTGGGAAAGAAAAAATCTGTGCCATACTTACCTGTATCATACTGTACTTACTGTACAATACTACAGCACTGTACTACTTTCCTGATGCTTGCCCATTGCGCGCGATGACAATGGGCAACACAGTGGCAATATGGTCTATATATTTATTGCATCGTTCCACGGTGAGTACATCGTTCCAAAAACTCATTATGGCTTTATACAACTCGTCCTTCTTGGAGGGTTTCGCCACTTTACGGATGTGGTCCTTCAGCTGATGCCAGACCATTTCGATCGGATTGAAGTCTGGCGATCTGTGATTGGAAAGAAAGGACAATTAGTTTAAGAGATACAGTACATAGTAAAAACAGTGGGGAACATAAATGGGACACGGTCTACTGCACTTACTCCGCTGGCGTCTTCACCCAGTTGATGCCGCTCTCAAGGATATGCGCCGTCGACGCTGTGTGCTTGGGATCATTGTCCTGGTAAAAGCGATGACCATTGGGAAAGTCTTGTGTGATGTATCGCACTATCACGGGCACAATGTTGTCTTGGAAGAAATCTTTATTCATGATTCCTATAGCAAGAAAAGAAAAGTGCTCAATAGTACAGTACAGTGCATACGGTAAGGCAACACTAGTCAAGTACAGTGCATTAGGCGGCATTATATTTGAGAAATTGTACCTTCAAAGACGACAATGCATCCCGGTCCACGCCTAGAGATGGCACCCCACACATGCAGCTTCACAGGGTGTTTTGGCCGCGGCTTCAAAGTTATGCGGCCTTTTTTGTGGAACGCAAATCTTGCAAATCTCTCCAGCGACACAGTAGACTCATCAGTGAAGATGCAATCCTGGAAAGTCTCACCGCTGTCGATCCATGCCTGGGCCTGGAGCACTCTTTTGATTTTGTTTGCGTCCCGTATCATGGGGTACGCTCTGTAATGACAATGAATAAAAAATGTTAGCGTCACAGCGCAGTACAGTTTGCAAAACAACACTTTTACTTTACAATACCTCCTGTACTGTCCAGTACTAACCTCACACGTCCATATTTCCATCCAATTCTGCGTCTCATCTTCTTTATGCTGCTCTCGGATACAGTCAGATTGTGGTTTTCCTGAAGAGTGTTTTTAACCCATAATGCGCTCCTCTCATCATTCTCCTCACTTATTCTGTCCACCAGAAGAGTAGTCTCCCTACAATGCAAAGAAATTATATTGTGTTATTAATATGCAGCAATATAAAATGTATACTGTATACTGTACATGTAATGTTGTAATATACAGTAAATATAAATATACAAAAAATGTATACTGCTGTACTATAAATATAAATAGACAAAATATACAGTATACAGTACTGTTGTAATATAAATATACTATATAAATATACTGTTGTTATATCATAATAAATACACATCATATACTGTATATTCCGTTGTAAGATGAATTGCAATATACCAAAAGTGTATACTGCTGCACAAAAAATATAAATTGACCACACATACACTATATACTGTTGTAATATAATAAATATACTATATAAATACGGTATACTGTTGTTATATCATAATAAATACACATCATATACTGTATATTCCGTTGTAAGATGAATTGCAATATACCAAAAGTGTATACTGCTGCACAAAAAATATAAATTGACCACACATACACTATATACTGTTGTAATATAATAAATATACTATATAAATACGGTATACTGTTGTTATATCATAATAAATACACATCATATACTGTATATTCCGTTGTAAGATGAATTGCAATATACCAAAAGTGTATACTGCAGCACAAAAAATATAAATTGACCACACATACACTATATACTGTTGTAATATAATAAATATACTATATAAATACGGTATACTGTTGTTATATCATAATAAATACACATCATATACTGTATATTCCGTTGTAAGATGAATTGCAATATACCAAAAGTGTATACTGCTGCACAAAAAATAAAAATTGACCACACATACAGTACACTACAGTATATACTGTTGTAATATAAATATACTATATAAATACGGTATACTGTAGATGTACACTACAGTTTTCTATATTTTTTTTGGTTAAGTTTTATAAATACAGTATACTTACGCATTTGTTATCTTTGGTGCCTTTTTGCGGTCTCTGTTTTTTCCTTGTGCATGATAGCACACGGTGCTTGATGGCACAACGAGGCCAGAAGCAGTTAACCAGCGCTGGATATCTGCAATTCGTTTTCCGCTCGTGTACATCTCCTTCATTCTCATGCTGAGATCCTTTGAAATCTTCTTAACAGGCATTGCTGCGAGTACTGTAGAAAGAAATACAAACACAAGAATGTGTATTCGATGTTTAGTCGATGTGTATTCAATGTGCAGTGAATCCACAAAATGGATGGTGTATTTATATGTTAATGACTCACATTACAGACCACCCACTTTCAACACCTGTACCTGGCCGCCATGCATAAAAGGTTGTACACGTTGCATAGCCCACCACTTGCTGATCTTTATCTGAGCCATTGTCCAGATACTGCATTGTGCCTCCCGCTTACATGGAGCATCCCCGGTTCTATGGACGAAAGAACCATCTCACCTCTGCTGTGCCTGCCACACTGAAAAAGAGAAAGGCAGTTACCGTTTCCAAGCCAAAGGCAAAGCGACAGGCTAAGGCCAACAAAGAAAACCTTCTGCTGACCCCAAAGGCTAAGGCTTTTAAAACATGTCAGCCTTATTATGTGAAGAAGAAATACGGTACTGTGCTCGGTACGCAAGACGAATGGCAGCCAACTCACCGAATCCGCAGACCACTTGCTCCCATAAGCTTCGACGACTCTGCTGTAGCTGTCCCGGAAATCTTCAGCCCGGCTTCTCCACCCCCATCTTCTCCGGTTCCATCTGAAGATGCTGCTGCCTCTGAAATCAACGGGTCACTGTCTCCTTTGCTCTTGGACGACTCTGCTTCTCTCCCGGAAATCCAGCGGTCACCTTCTCCATCCCTCTTCGACGACGCTGCAGCTTCTCCTGTACCGGGCATCCCCAGGTCACCTCTTCCACTCTCCATCGATGCCGCTTCTCTCCAGAGAACACCCATCTCATCATCCGTTGCACCCATCCCCCCAGATCTCCAGATGCCATGCACAAGCAGCTCGTTAGACCGGATCCTGAATGGGCTAAGTGTGGATCTCCCCGGGAATTCTAGTGTGCTGGCAAAGCTAGATCTGCTTCTGGAGTCGGTGCTACATATGGAGCAACGGATGCTACAAATGGAGCAACGGCTGGATCAACGGATGCTACATATGGAGCAATGGATGGATCAACGGATGGACAAGATAGAGGCTGACATAGCGGGCATACATTATTTGCTCGGTGTTAATGCTCCTGTTTCCCCGACGCTGGAGCAGGGGGGTGACATGGATGTGATGCATGGTACCTTCGACCCCCTTCCATCACCAAGCACACCCCCTCCACCAGAAGATGCAGTGTACTATGCTATTGAGGAGGACATGACAACCCCGTCAAGACCACGCCAGGAGACAACCCAGCGACCACTACCGGAGGAAAGCTTCCTCCCAGACACCCTACCATTGCCCATCGCCTCAAGTACACCCGCTCCCAAAAGACCTCCTACACCCGCTCGCATACAAACAGAGCCCGACATCTCCCTGTGCGATCTGCCACCGGTGCTGAGGGAGAAGTATAGGGTGAGGAGTGCTGGTATACCACACAAGTATGCCTTGATCATATTTAAACACCATGTTCCCTACACATTATACTGCGAGTGGGTATTCAAAGTGAACTATGATGGGAATCGCCAAAAAAAGGCCCTTCCTTCTAATTTAAGGAAAAAGATTGTGGAAGAAATGCAGCGCTATTACCCTGTTACAGATCCTGTAATGAGAGGCGTTAGAGACTGCATTAATGGCGTTTTGCGCCATGCAAGGAATCGGCCATGGATGGAAAATGGGGAGGACTTTCAGTGAGACCATACTGTAATATTGTGCTGTACTGTACAGTACATGTTTTACCCTATAGTACCAGCTGTACTTAAACAAAGGATACTGTATGTTGTTGTGCGTTGCACGGTTTTTGTACTGTATTTGTAAATAAAAGTTTTTGGTGGCGACTTCAGCAATAAAAGAACTGCTTAATTTATCTCACACTCAGTACTACAAACTGCTTTTTGCTGCCAGACTGCAAACCCGCAAGACCAGCAACATTGTAACAAAAGAGCAATGAGCGCGCAATTGGCGTGGGAACTTCTGTTCTAAGGCCCCTAGAAATAATATTCTTTATTTTATTTATAAACTCACATTTATACACCCCGTCACCCACCCCCGCTACACACAATAAAAAATAATCACACACAGCATCCCCGCAATAAATAAATAAATAAATAAATAAATACAAATAAATACATTTGAAATACATTTTTATTTATAGTGTAGATGTGCAGGGGGTCTCGGGAGCTGAACCGCACTGGTTTCAGGTCGGGGGACCTCCTGCCCCCCGAGATACAGGCCCCTTTAGGGGGTGCCGGTATGCCTCTGCGTTAAAGGCCCCGACCACGTGACCGTGGCCTGTTAAATCAAGCAGAGCAGAGGGATACCGGCACCCCCTAAAGGGGCCTGTATCTCGGGGGGCACGGGGTCCCCAGACCTGAAACCTGTGCGCTTCTGCTCTGGAGACCCTCTGCACATCTACACTGTGAATAAAACACATACATCATTAAAGAATCATTCTTTAGCTTAGCGGCTATGCGCTATGGTAAAGAAGCAGCATTTCTGTATTTTTAATAATATTGTACAGTGAGCAGGGGGTTCCCTGAGACAGAAATCTAATCTCAGGGGACCCCCTGCTCCTGCACAATATTATTAAAAGTTCAGAAATGATGCTTCATTAGCATAGCATATAGCCGCTAAGGTAATGAAGGGGTTAAGGCATAATAACCAATAAATACATTCAATACACTACCCACTACCCATGGCAACCTCCGCTGCTGTACAGTAAAACAGAGAAAAAAATTAACACTTTCAAAGTAATGTCCCCTAACCCCTTAATCACCATAGCGGTTCTTAAATGCTACAGTCATGAAGGGGTTAACCCACCCTCACCCACCACTTGGGACGCCTACTGTACATACCCTCCCACTCTAACCCCCCACCCCGTGAGGCCTAACCACCCTCAACCCTCACCCACTAACTACCCACAAGGGAGGCCTACCCACATACCGTTGGGGAACCCCCACCCCCCACCCCCAGTCCCCGCAATCAAAACAATGCACAGCCCCACAATAAACAGCATTCTATTTATTAAATACATTACCCACCCCCTGTGCCCCCCCCATAAATACAAGATTTATTCTTTTACATTCAGGGTCCATAACGCAGCCCCACGCTAGTCCCCGGTGGGCTGGCAGGGCACCTGGACAGACCTACAGTTTACCAGCAGCATTCCACAGGTTCTGGAGGCCTGCTGGTGGATCCTGCCAGCACCATAGCCCTCAGGTGGTCTCCTTGGGTCACTGTGGAACAAAATTGGGTCCCCACGGTAGGCCCAAGAATGTCTGAGAGCCCCGGGTCAAACCCACAGGTGTCTGCGGGGCCTCAGGTGGTTCCCATGGGGGTCTGGGGAACTCACGGGTGCTCACTACGGGTCCGCGGTGCCCCCACAGAAGTGGGACCACACATCATCATCCCCGCACCTACGGGTCGGAGGTGCCCCCACAGAAGTGGGACCACACATCGTCATGCCCGCAGACTACGGGTCCGCGGTGCCCCCACAGAAGTGGGACCACACATCATCATCCCCGCATGTGTCATCCGTGGAACCACCAGCCTGATACCCTTTAGGATACCCGAGGATTCCCCGCGGGTGGTCTCCAGAGGTCCCACGCAAAACCACAGAAGTAACCCTGAATGTAAAAAAAATAAACCTGGCCTATACATTCAATACATACACCCTCCCCCCCCAACACCTACAGTACAATAATGTGCAAAATAACTATTATCCAGATATGGATAATAGATTAATTGCCCATTATTAAAAACATTAACTAGCATATACAAATAAATAAAGTACTACTGACCTCATCAATACGAAGTGTCCGACGCCAGCGCCTTCCTTCTCTTGCCCACACAAAACATAGCCAAAACCAAGCCAATACATTGCAATTACATTCAGATATCAATTAACCCCTTAAACACCTTATCGGATAATAACCGCAAAGGTAATTAAGGGGTTAAGCCACACAGGCACGATACCCACCCTTCACCCATGAATTTGTACTGTGGCTTCATCATGCAACTACAGTATATATATATATATATACTGTATATATATATATACAGAGAGACAGAGAGAAAGAGAGAGAGAGATATATATATACAGTATATATATACAGTATATATATATTGTGACAAACGGCTTACTCCGGGGCTCCGTTGTTTGTCCGGGACTGTTTAGAACACGGTCTTTTAGGGTAGGTTAAATGATGAGGCGTCACGTACTGTTCCTTTAAACAGGCTATGCCTGGTTTATTCAGTCCCAGGCACTGAGACTGCCACAGTGCATACAACAGAAAACAGATCAAAACAAAAGCTGCTCACCTGAGCGATAACTTAACTTAGATATCCCTGACTCAGGGTTGGAAGTGGCTTTTCCACTTCCAACATCAAAACACGGTACTTTTGCAGTCTTACACAAATGAACAGAAAGATTGAACCTGTTTGGGGAAGAGGCTTCTCCCCTATGTAGTTCAGCAGCCTTCCAGCCTCCTGGCTCTTGTGGGGAGAGCAGAGCAAACAGGAAATCAGTCTTTCATACCTGATTCCTAATTAGCATGACAGGTGACAGAAATCAGGCAGCAGACAAACTCTGGTCTGGATCTCTCATCCCTCAGTTCCAGCGCTTGCCAAACTGTGGGATGGAGTGTATGTATTATAAGGCTGCACTCCCAGGCCAAACAGGATAGAAACTGTCTAGTATCCTGGGAGCCCTATATACGGAATTTATTACCATCCCCTGGTTTCTGTCACATATCCTCCCCCCCAGCTCAGACCTCGAGGGATGAGCGACCATGGATATTAGGGAGTGCATCCTTGACAACCCGTCAGCATTGCCATGTTTGTGCCCTGACCTGTGTTCCACAGAAAATTTAAAGGGTTGTAGGCTTAGGAACCACCTGGTCACTCTAGCATTCTTTTCCCTGTTTTGACACATCCAGGTAAGGGGTGCATGATCTGTGACCAACCGGAATTTTCTCCCCAACAGGTAGTATTTGAGCGTCTCTACAGCCCACTTTATTGCGAGACACTCTTTCTCTACTATGGAGTAATTTTTCTCCTGGGGATTTAGTTTCCTACTTAAATAAAGGATGGGGTGCTCCTAACCTTGAGACTCCTGGGAGAGTACCGCCCCCAGCCCTACCTCAGATGCGTCGGTTTGGACTACGAACTCTTTGGAGAAGTCAGGTGTGACCAACACTGGTTGGGCACAGAGAGCTTCTTTCAGGCTTCTAAAGGCCTGTTCGGTTTCGGGGGACCACTTTACCATTAGCGGTCCTCTTGCTTTTGTGAGGTCAGTTAGTGGGGTTGCCTTAGTTGCAAAATTGGGAATAAACCTTCTATAGTACCCAATTAACCCCAAAAAGGTCCTTACTTGTTTTTTTGTAACTGGCCTTGGCCAATTTTGTATCGCCTCCACTTTGAGTGTTTGGGGTTTGAGTAAACCTCTGCCAATAGAATATCCCAGATACTTGGCCTCCTCCAGACCAATAGTGCATTTAGCGGGGTTAGCAGTTAGTCCAGCAGACCGGACTGCGTCAAGCACAGCTTGGACCTTTGGAAGGTGGGATTGCCAATCTTCACTATGGATTACCACATCATCCAGGTAGGCGGCAGCATACCGAGCATGTGGTTTTAAAATTTTATCCATCATTCTTTGGAATGTGGCGGGAGCTCCATGTAAGCCAAAAGGCAACACCTTATACTGAAAGAGGCCGTCTGGGGTTGAGAAGGCTGTCTTTTCTTTTGCCCTTTCTGTGAGGGGAACCTGCCAGTACCCTTTTGTTAGGTCTAGGGTTGTGAGATATCGGGCTTTGCCCAGTCTCTCTACAAGTTCATCTACCCTGGGCATAGGATAAGTATCAAATTTTGACACCGCGTTTAGTTTCCGGTAGTCATTACAAAACCTTGTTGTACCATCTGGCTTTGGGACTAAGACTATAGGGCTGTTCCACCCACTTTGGGATTCCTCAATTACACCTAGTTTTAGCATTTTTTTAACCTCTAAACTTATAGCCTTTCTTTTGGCCTCTGGGATTCGGTACGGTTTAAGGTTAACTCGGACCCCCGGTTCAGAGACTAGGTCATGTTCAATTACGCTAGTTCTACCTGGCCGTATAGAGAAGATTTCTTTGTTTCTTTTCACTAAATTCTGAACCTCTCGTTTCTGATGAACAGACAGGGTTTCAGCTATGCTAACCTCTGGGTCAGTTTCTTGATTCTCTGACGGACCTGGGGGTACTAGGGTTAACAAGACTTCTCTATCTTTCCAGGGCTTGAGTAGGTTTATATGGTAAATTTGCTCAGGTTTCCTCCTACCTGGCTGTCTTACCTTATAATTTACTTCTCCCACTCTTTCCAAGACCTCATATGGCCCATGCCATTTAGCAAGGAATTTACTCTCCACGGTGGGAACCAGAACTAGTACCCTATCACCTGGAGAAAAAATTCTGACCCTAGCACCCTTATTATATGTATTCCTCTGTGCTTCTTGAGCTTTCTCCATGTGTTCCCTCACTATGGGTAGGACTGCAGCAATGCGGTCCTGCATCTGGGCAACATGCTCTATTACACTTCTGTAAGGGGTAACCTCGTGTTCCCAAGTCTCTTTGGCTATATCCAGTAAGCCCCTTGGGTGTCGGCCATACAATAGTTCAAACGGGGAGAAGCCTGTGGATGATTGGGGAACTTCCCTAATGGCAAATAACAGGTACGGTAACAAACAATCCCAGTTTTTCCCATCTTTATCAACCGCCCGCCGTAACATGCTCTTTAAGGTTTTATTGAACCTTTCCACTAAACCATCTGTTTGTGGATGATAGACTGAGGTTCTGAGATGCTTGATTTTTAGGAGTTTACATAGCTCTTTCGTTACTTGGGACTTAAATGGTGTTCCCTGGTCAGATAGAATCTCTTTAGGAATCCCGACCCGGGAAAACAGAACTACTAACTCTTTTGCTATGTTTTTAGCTGAGGTGCTACGTAGGGGAACTGCCTCCGGATATCGGGTGGCATAATCTAATATTACCAATATATGCTGATGTCCCCTAGCAGACTTTATTAGGGGTCCTACTAGATCCATAGCAATCCGGTCAAATGGTACCTCTATTATGGGAAGGGGTACCAATGGGCTGCGGTACGCCTTGAACGGGGCGGTGATCTGACATTCTGGGCATGAGGAACAATAATTCGTAATTTCTGCCAGAACCCCAGGCCAATAGAAGCTTCGGAGAACCTTTTCTTTTGTCTTTTCCACCCCTAGGTGTCCCCCCAATGGATGACTATGTGCGAGGTGTAATACTACGTTACGGAATGTCCGTGGTACCAACAATTGTTTAGTTGTAACTGATTTCCTTTTATCAACCCGATATACTAGGTCGTTCTCTACCTCGAAGTAGGGGTAAGCAAGTGACCTATCTGGTTGGCCAGGAGTACTATTCTGGTCCCGTATATTTCCCCTTGCTACCGCTAATGTGGGGTCCTCCCACTGGGCCTTCTTAAAACTCCCAGGACTGACCTCTAGGTCAGCGAGGGTCTTATCCGGTTCTGGGGTGGTAAGTGTCTGCTCAACATCTTGATTTGGGGTATTCCCTACCAAAGTAGTGATGGGGAAGGGAATTTTACAGCACTCCTCCTTTTCCCCCTTCTTATTTGGGCCCTCGTCAACCTCCATTTCTGAAAAAGGGAAAGGATTTGTTTCTTCTAATACTTCATTATGGTCCGCTATTGAACTCTGGGCGCTATTCTGAGCGGGGGACCACATTTTTAGAAAATGGGGAAAGTCGGTCCCTATTAACACATCATGTGCCAGTTTGGGTACAATACCCACCTTGAAATCTAAAGAACCAAACTCTGTTTAAAAAAAAACATCAACAGTGGAATATTCATGATTATCCCCATGTATACAACAAATTGCCACTCTTTGTGAACTGTTTCCCTGTTTCTTCTTAATGGGCAAGAGGTATTCGGACACTAGTGTGACCATGCTCCCAGAGTCAAGAAGTGCCCGAACCCTCTTACCATTAACCTTTACAAATGCCCACAGATGGTTATTCAAGGGGTCCTCTGGGCTAGGGCCCATACATTGGGACAACAGCGAATAAGGTTCCACGCTGTTGCATTGCATGGGCTCATCATTTAGTGGGCAGATTTTTGCTGTGTGGCCCCTCTCATGACAATTTACACATTTAGGTACATAGTCTGTGTCCCACTTAGAGCCTTTTCCCAGCTCCCCATGTTGGCTATTGCCCTTAGTGTGCGAACCACTGTTGCTGGTGCTGCGTGAAGGTGGTCGCCGCTCTTCAGCGCCCCTTAACCCCGGTACCCTTTTACCGTCTCTGGAAGAGTCCTGGAACCTCGGGTAGTGGGGTTGCTCCACGACTGTGGGTTGCGGGTGCTCTTCTGCTGCATTGTACCTTTCTACGAGGGCCACAAGCTCATCCGCATTGTGGGGGTCACTCCGACTGACCCAACGGCGTAAGGCAGAGGGAAGTTTCCTCAAGAACTGGTCCATGACCAACCGTTCCACGATGTGGCTGGCTGAGTTGATCTCGGGTTGTAGCCACTTCCGGGCGAGGTGGATGAGGTCATACATCTGGCTTCGGGTGGCTTTATCCATCGTGAAGGACCATGCGTGAAACCTTTGGGCGCGAACAGCCGTGGTTACGCCGAGGCGGGCGAGGATCTCGAACTTCAATTTTGCATAGACGTTAGCATCTGGGGTTCGCTGCTTAGGAAGGGTGCGATTAGACCAGCCCACTCAGCTTCTGGCCATCCCTCTCTCTGTGCCGTGCGTTCAAACGTGAGAAGATAGGCTTCCACATCATCCGAGGGTCCCATCTTCTGAAGGTAGTGGCTTGCCCTGGTCATTTTCGGAACTGGGGCTGCCGCTGCCAGTGGAAGGTTACTGATAGTCCCCCTCAGGATCTCGAGTTCCTGCTGTAAGCCCTGAGCGAACCGCTGTTGCTCCTCTCTCAGCAAGCGGTTTGTCTCTTGCTGGTTTGCATTCGCGTTTTGCAGGGCTTCATTCGTCTGTTGCTGGTTTGCATTCGCCTGTTGCTGGTTGGCATTCGCCTGTTGCTGGTTGGCATTAATCTCTTGCTGGGCTATTAGCAGCTGTTGCTGGGCTGCATTCGTCTGCTGCTGGTTTGCATTAGTTTCTTGCTGGGCTATTAACAGCTGTTGCTGGGTTTCATTCGCGTCTTTCTGGGCAGCGACATTGTGTACCAGCGCACCCACCACGTCTTCCATCTTGTTTGCAGAGGATGAAAAAAACTTTTTTTTTTTTATTTTCAAAGTTCTTCAACCCGCAGACCCCCTAGTGCTCTGCCCGCATTCTCCACCATATGTGACAAACGGCTTACTCCGGGGCTCCGTCGTTTGTCCGGGACTGTTTAGAACACGGTCTTTTAGGGTAGGTTAAATGATGAGGCGTCACGTACTGTTCCTTTAAACAGGCTATGCCTGGTTTATTCAGTCCCAGGCACTGAGACTGCCACAGTGCATACAACAGAAAACAGATCAAAACAAAAGCTGCTCACCTGAGCGATAACTTAACTTAGATATCCCTGACTCAGGGTTGGAAGTGGCTTTTCCACTTCCAACATCAAAACACGGTACTTTTGCAGTCTTACACAAATGAACAGAAAGATTGAACCTGTTTGGGGAAGAGGCTTCTCCCCTCTGTAGTTCAGCAGCCTTCCAGCCTCCTGGCTCTTGTGGGGAGAGCAGAGCAAACAGGAAATCAGTCTTTCATACCTG